>NW_002990206.1:0-1513 GCF_000003125.1 Talaromyces stipitatus ATCC 10500
TGGCGATGATGTGCAAGTGGTGTCATAGCTGCGACATGGTATTCGTTGTGACTGTATCTGCTGTACTGTCAGAGTCGATTGGTAGAGCTGTTTGATGAGTAGTAGTATTTTCTGCTGTCGCTACATCCTTACAATTTGCATCCACTTTACTAGGTCCAAGATGGTTGGGTTTCTTATTCGCTCTTTTCTTTTTCCTCGATGGACTAGTTAGCCCTTTAAAATCGTCTGGGCCTCGTTTTAAATTGCGTGATAAAAGTCGGTAGGATCCTCGCAATTCTTTCGCCGAACTAGGAGGCGTCTGGGGGGTTGAGGCGTTCATCGGTAGAATGGGGTCTATGAACCCTTCAATTCCGTCCTTAACACGCGTTGCATGTACTTGGACAAACTTAATACTGTAGCCACGTCACTCTCGGCATGCTCACCATAATTCACAATATGATTAATGTGTTCCTGTATCGGCTCATCACTGCGATGACCGATTCCACAGAGCGCTAAAAGCTCTCGTATTTTTTGTGTCGCTAAACTTTTAACTACTTCCATCGTGCTGTACTTTATATCTAAGAAAGGAAGTTGTCGTGCGGTACTATACGAGGGACAACATGTATATACTTGCTACTTTAAATGGTTCTAGAACTTTCTATGACTAATCTATTCTAGGACTAGTGCTCCTGTCACCTAGGCTAAGGCAATCCTCTACGCCATATCTTCGGTGCAGGCCTAATTCATCAGCCTCTAAGATATAACCACGGCTGGAACGCGTGAAGATCAATCACTGATACAATACTTGATGGTAATGATGTGGTATTTACGTGATCATGAAATGCACGTAACAATGTCTCGATCTGTCTAATGAGCTGAGCCTGATCAATTTCATGTCGCCTAGCCAGATTTCTCTCGGCATAGCTCATCAGAGTCAAGTGAACCGTGTTGGCGATCCCATCGTACGAAAATGGTCGACGGATATACTCATGTATAGAGAAGGCGAGGCCGTTTAGACCGGTGCGGCTGTATATTGAGGTTGGGTGGTCTCTTCAAAGATCCAACCCGCTGTCTTGTCGGCCGGCGGTCAATTTGAGACCGGTGAAAATCTATAATCATGACCCGACGCAGTTCATCATTCCATAACATATTCTCAAACCGCAGGTCCCCATGCAGGACTCCTAATTCACGAATTTGCCTCCGTGACTTCAAGATTTCCTGGCGTAGCGCCAAGCTCTCTGCTGTTCTGATACTCTCTCCCGCCCAACCCATAAGCAGCATATGTCGGATCTCGCCAGCTCCGTGGAGAAAGAAGGTCGTTTTCAAATCAATAGCTCCAAGAAAAACTGGGACTGCAAGCCCCTGTGCCTTCTGGAGAACCTGATATACTTCTACTTCACGGGAGACCTCCTTCCAGAGTCGGGACGTTGTCCCCTTTCCAACTATTGTGTAGCCATATGCAGCACATGTAATCTTGAATGGCGCACCATATGATCCACAAACTCCGAACGGTGTACAGTTGTGGTCGAGGTCT
>NW_002990846.1:0-337 GCF_000003125.1 Talaromyces stipitatus ATCC 10500
TCCATTAGAGAAAGTAAAGCCATTTTCCCTTGTTACGATACGTTCTAGGCCAACCTCGCCGATTGGATTGGCTCGTAGACTCTCGCGTATAAACGAGTCCATCACCACGAGCCTATTGACAAAGTCATGGCTCCAGGCATCCGGTCTCTTCAGTTCCCTAGTGAGCTCTTCACGTATGTCTGTGACGGTACGCTCGAATTCTTCCGGAGGGAGCGAAATGAGGTCGTAGACTGCATTGGTCATGGCGACCGTTCCTTGGGATATCAGACCGGAGAGTTGAAACGGAGTCGTCTCATCTGAAAACGATCAGGAGATGATTCAAGATCTATCGCAGTGG
>NW_002990666.1:0-783 GCF_000003125.1 Talaromyces stipitatus ATCC 10500
CCTAACCCTAACCCTAACCCTAACCCTAACCCTAACCCTAACCCTAACCCTAACCCTAACCCTAACCCTAACCCTAACCCTAACCCTAACCCTAACCCTAACCCTAACCCTAACCCTAACCCTAACCAATCCTTAATCCCTAATTCACTCCCTTCCCTACCTCCATCCAATCTTCACTCTTACTCCCCCTTCTCTTCTCTTCTCTAACCCTAACCCTTTATTTCCATCTCCCTCTCCCTCTCCATACCCTCTCCCTCTCCATACCCTCTCCCTCTCCATACCCTCTCCCTCTCCATACCCTCTCCCTCTCCCTCTCTATCCTTTCTCTATCTATAATCCCTCTTCTTCTCTTCTATCCTCTCCTCTTTATCTTTATACTTCCTTCTCTCCTCCCTATTTTCCTCCCTCTTCCCCATCTTCTTCTCTCCTCCCCATCTTCTTCCCTCTTCTCCATCTTCTTCTCTCCTCCCCATCTTCCTCCCTCTTCCCCATCTTCTTCTCTCCTCCCCATCTTCCTCCCTCTTCCCCATCTTCTTCTCTCCTCCCCATCTTCCTCCCTCTTCCCCATCTTCTTCTCTCTTCTCTATCTTCTTCCTCTTCTTCTTCCCTCTTCTTCCCTCTTCTTCCCTCTTCTTCTCATCTTATACTTAATCTCTCCTTCTCTAATCTATCCTAATCTATTAATCTATTAATCTATTTATATCTTCTTACTTCCTTCCCTTCCCCCATCTATCCCAATCTTACATCTCTTTTTATAACCCATATTCTCTCCTCTTTCTCTCT
>NW_002990695.1:0-670 GCF_000003125.1 Talaromyces stipitatus ATCC 10500
CCCTTTCCCGAAACGGCTTTGAAGTCGCGCCGGTAGATTCAAGCTACGAAACTATCATGTACGAAGATGATTATACAATGGCAGATCGCAGCAAACTCTCCATACCACGACAATCCCAGCAGCAGGCTCCGATAAGGGCAGCCTTGACCGGCGAAACTGGGATGCTGGGCAGATCGTCAGCCGCACTAAGTTTAATCCTATTGGGATAGACCACGAGCTTTATGGGGAGCCTAGTGACACAATTGCCAGTGCAGACTTTGCTTTTTGGTTCGGCGACTTGAACTATCGCCTAGATGATATCCCAGGAGAAGATATCCGTCGTCTTCTCTCATTACATACTCAAAATCCGTATGATGCAAAGCATAAGCACCGAAAGAAGCCGGACACCGATCTCCCCTCACCTATCCTGGTGGTCGATTCAGAAACTGAGACTACTGAAGAAGAAGTTCAGAAACAAACCGTTGATCAAACTGCTGAGAATCCAAGGCTGACTGCGGAGGTGCTGGAAGCTGAAGCACAAAAAACCACAATTGTGCCCACAACCATAGTAGAGACTTCAGATCCGCTCAACGATCCAACATCCCTCCTGACGACTCTCAACTCTTTACTAAGTCATGATCAGCTTCGTAATCAGCAAATGAAGAAAAAGGCATTTCACGAAGGGTGGAGA
>NW_002990671.1:0-767 GCF_000003125.1 Talaromyces stipitatus ATCC 10500
ATTACAGACTTCAAAGGTCAAAATCGTTGGATATGCTGATCCGGAGGTGAGATCGCGTATTTCCTGATTGAGTCGATAAAACGTACCAAGAGGAACAAACTAATTCATGGCGTATATAGACATATCTAATTCAGAAGAAATATCACTCCCCCGATTTCCTACGACAAATCCCCCACCTACGGTTACGAACACCCTTCAACTCTCTCCTCTCCCGATTCCGCTCAGAGACCATATATCAGCTAGGACAAGTGTTTAGGTCCGTTCCGCAAGGAGGTTTTGTACAAGTGCAGCCGCCATTGATCACCTCGTCAGACTGTGAGGGTGCGGGAGAGACATTTACATTGTCCCCGCAATCATCTGCACCACCTCCATCTGGTTCAAAGGGATCGGAAGATGAAGAACATTTACATTTCTTCCGCAGTCCGAAATATCTTACAGTCTCGTCGCAACTTCATCTAGAAGCATACGCTGCTGAGTTGGGAAATGTATGGGCATTATCGCCGACGTTTCGGGCGGAAAAGAGTAAAACACCGCGTCATCTGAGTGAATTCTATATGCTGGAGGCTGAAGTGAATTTTACGGATGACCTACCCGCCCTGCTGGATTTGGTGGAATATTTGATTCGGGATCTGGCGCGCAGACTCTACGATACCCCAGTGGCACAGGAAGTGCTGTCAGCCAAACGGACGGGCGAGTCTGGCCTTAATGGATTTACTAGATCTGATATCGCCTTTCCTCACCAAGTTGAGTTGAAAGCCAATTTAGAC
>NW_002990401.1:0-1029 GCF_000003125.1 Talaromyces stipitatus ATCC 10500
ACCTCGTTCAGCTTACAAAAGAGAATCCTCATATTAAATTTTATGAGCTTCAAGAATCGGTGGATATGCGATGTTCAAAGACTACTATCCGTCGAGCATTCCGCAATCTTCATATGAGGAAATGGCTACAACGAGACCGCCCTGAAATCCTTCCTCAGAATGCAGAAAAAAGGCTTCAATGGGCACAGAGGTATGCTCATTTTACACCTACAGATTGGCAACGTGTAATATGGAGTGACGAATCTACAGTTGAACGAGGCAAAGGAGGTCAATTGATTTGGACTTGGAATGATCCTAGTGAGCAACTAGTTGAGCATGACGTACGTGAGATTCGTACTGGGAAAAGCATCAAAAAGATGTTTTGGGCTGCATTTCAATATAATATCCGTACGAGCTTAGTTCCATTAACCTCGGATGGATCATCTCGTGGAGGAGGTATCTCTGCGACAGTTATACGCCAAACTTATATGGACCAGCTTCCAGAGTTACTTGAGAATGGAGATATCTTTATGCAAGATAATGCGCCTGTTTATACAGCTCATATTATTCGTGACTTACTTCAAGAAATGCAAGTTGAAGTAATGATTTGGCCGCCATATTCACCGGATTTGAATCCTATCGAGAATCTATGGGCAATTATGAAAACAATCATCCGCCAGGATCATCCTGAGCTAGAAAATGCACCGGATAATGATACTACGTTATGCGCATTAATACAAGCAGGCATAGAGGCATGGGAATCAATCGGGGAGCGCGTGCTTCAAAATTTAAGCGACTCTATGCCTCATAGAGTGCAGGCAGTACTAAACGCAGATGGCTGGTATACAAAATATTAGAGCTTTTTGGAGGTTTCTGTGGGTGCATCTGCACTAGTACTAGTACGATAGGCTTCCTAACGTGGAATATGGGTTCAATTGAGTAGTCTTAAGTTGTCCCTCTTTTCTATCTTTGACCCCGACGCGTAAGGGATTCCTGGTGTAGCCTTCGTCACGTGATTGAAATCACGTGACGTCAGTTATCCGGATCTCG
>NW_002990228.1:0-1349 GCF_000003125.1 Talaromyces stipitatus ATCC 10500
GCAATAGTAAAGCTACTTCTCAATATGGATGGTGTCAATCCAGATCAAAGGATAGAGATGGCTGACACCACTATTTTATGCTGCATCAGAAGGGCATGAGACAATAGTGAAGCTACTTCTCAACATGGATGGGGTCGATCCAAATTCAAGAACTGATAATGGCCTGACACCACTGTCAATGGCTGCATATAAAGGGCATGAGGCAGTAGTGAAGCTACTTCTCAACATAGATACAGTCGATCCAGATTTAAAGGATAATAATGGCTGGACACCACTTTCAAGAGCTGCATCAAGAGGGCATAAGGCAATAGTAAAGCTACTTCTCAATACGGATAGGGTCGATCCAGATTCAAAGGATAATAATGGCTGGACACCACTATTTTATGCTGCATCAAAAGGGCATGAGGCAATAGTGAAGCTGCTTCTCAACACAGATGGAGTTGATCCAGATCCAAAGGATGATGGCTCGACACCACTATTTTATGCTGCATCAAAAGGGCATGAGGCAATAGTGAAACTACTTCTCAACACGGATGGAGTTGATCCAGATTTAAAGAATAATGATGGCCGGACACCACTGTCAATAGCTGCATATAAAGGGCATGAGGCAACAGTGAAGCTACTTCTCAACACAGGCAGAGTTGATCAAGATCTAAAGGATAATGATGGCCAGACACCACTATCAAGAGCTGCATCAGAGGGGCATGAGGCAATAGTTAAGTTACTTCTCAACACGGATGGAGTCGATCCAGATCCAAAGGATTATTCTTGCTAGACACCATTCTCATTCATTTGAATGGACTTAATAAGCGCAAAGTGGAGCGATGTCTTTAATTGTGCTTGAATGGCATTAACCAGCTTCAGCAATCTGAGACGAATTGAGTTGATTACTCACAATTATACCGTAAACTAACTACCCTTGAATTAATTATACAAAATGTTGAGCCGTTTTTATTTAACATTAGTTGTCGATTAAGATCCAGGAGAATCTATTGTAAAGTAACGCTATACCTTAGTAACAACATATATATTACGAAAACTAAAATGTCAGATATGGGCGAGAAAGCCGAAGTAAATGGCAGATTCTTCGTGTTTATAGTTACTCCAATCACTGCTGACATCTCGGGTCAATATTGGACCGGCCACCTATGGAAAAACACGCATATACTACGGAGTAGGTAAAATAAATTTGCGCACTACCCAAGCCTACGAGTAGGTAGTGATACATGTAATTTACGGGCGTATCAAATCTGCGAATGCGCAATACGCCACGGAGAAAGTTACACGAGCGAGGGTATCCGGATCTAGCTGTATGTAGACTAGGAACTCCTAGCACTGTTTCAGAAGAA
>NW_002990625.1:0-884 GCF_000003125.1 Talaromyces stipitatus ATCC 10500
CAGTCCAATTACGCGACGGGAAATGCCTTTTTGAATGAAATGGCTACTTATAGACACTCGCTTGGTCTCCCAGCTACTACCATTGCTCTAAGCCCTGTCACAGGAATCGGAGTCCTAGCGAATAATGAAGAGTTATTGAGAACGTTCCGAGTCAGCGGCTTGGAAGCATCAGATGGTGAAGCCCTCCACAAGATCATGACAGCAGCTATATTAGAGTCGTCATCCCAGGACAACTCTGTCATAACCGTCGGATTCCAGATGTTCGAGACGATGGATGGACAGATACAAGCAAGTCCGGATCAAACACAAATTTACTGGAAAGAATACCCGGAATTCTCTTCCCTAATGGACCACAAAATCAGCGATGCTGGCTCTAGTGACAAAGTCTCTCTACGTGAGAAACTGTTACAAAGTCAAAGACCAGAGGGTGAGAATTTCTTGTTAAAGGAGTTCATGGCTTGCTTGCAGAATATCATGGGCCAGGATCAGCTAAGCTTTGATCCTGAGTTGCCGCTTTCACAATACGGTGTTGACTCACTGAATGCAGTTGCCATTCGATACTGGTTCTTCAAAGAATTGGATCTTGACGTCGCAGTCTTCGATATTCTTGGCAGCAAAAGTATCAGAAAACTGGTTGTTCGTGTTTACCAGAAACTCAGAGATGAAGGTTCCAAGAACCAAGCTAGTGTTTCGCTCCCACAGCCAAAGCGTCTAAAAGACTTGAAGATAAGACCACTGTCGAGCTCCCAGAGACGAATCTGGTTCCTTCAAAATTTCTTACCGGATAAGACAGTGTACAACTTGCTCTTAGTCTGCCACATAGACGGATCAGTTGATCCTGAATTACTAGCTAGGACGTGGACGTATTCATGCAAAGGCATGAG
>NW_002990655.1:0-821 GCF_000003125.1 Talaromyces stipitatus ATCC 10500
GCGACGCTGCTGCCGGCGCGCTGCAAGAAGTGGAATTAGGAGAGCCTGCCGGCGCGGCAAATCCGAATCGCCGCCTGAGGACAAGAGGGATTCATAGTTCCTGACGCACCAGTAATGCCGCCAGCGCCACGCCGCCGAGGACGACCTCCAGGTTCGAAGAACAAACCAAAGACCTATACCAATAAGGTCGAGGTGTTCCTATCTAGGAAGGAAAAAGACGACCTAGAACTAGCAGTCAAGCTGCGCCAAGAAGGGAAGATAACCGCGGATGGCGCGCCATTTAAGCTCTCTGCAATGGCTGAGATCGATGGTCTCATTGCGAGTGGCACTTTCAAGATAATGCACCATGATGATTTGGATCTCAGAGGCGTACAAATCTTCAACTCCCAGTTGGTCAATGAGATAAAAGGCAAGAACGAGAAACCGTACGAGAAGTCACGCCTCGTCATACAGGGTTATAACGACGCGGGCAAAACTGGCATACTGACACAAGCGCCGACGATTCAGCGCGCCAGCTAGCGCCTTGTCGTGTCACTTATCGCTACGCTGATTCTCATGGGCATGGTCGTCGATCTGCGTGATATTACCCAGGCGTACACACAGTCAAAAAGTAAGCTACAACGCCTGATTGTTGCCAACCTGCCAGCCGAGATGAGAGATAAATACCCACCGGATTCGCTACTCCTTGTGGAAAGTGCCTTGTACAGGATCCCTGAAGCCCGTGTACACTGGTTTGACACATATCAATCCCATCACAAGACCGGCTGGGTATGGAGACATCCACGTACGACCCGTGCCTCCTCATGACGACTAAAGGGAAG
>NW_002990331.1:0-1086 GCF_000003125.1 Talaromyces stipitatus ATCC 10500
CGTGTATATTTATATAATTTCCGAACTTTCCATTTATTGGTATAAATACCTGTTATAGGGTTACACCCTAGCTCTTAAGATGAATCGAACATCTATACGGATATTAACAGTATCCTGCTCTACCATTGAGCTATAAGAGCTTGTCTATGCATACATAGTATTATTATTATTATTATTAAATTAAAAGAATTCTTTTATCAAATAGAATCGTAATATATCATCTGGATATAATTAGTGTAAGTCTAATCCATCTTTAATATATGAACAACTTAAAACTACAAAAACTTGAGCTTGGATGAAAGCAATAGCTAATTCTAAACCTGAAAAAGCTATTATAAATGCTAAAGGTAACAATCCTAAGAAAAAGAATAATAAACCACTAGTCATAATATTATATGTAAATCCACCTAAAATAGATAAAAGCATATGTCCTGATAATATGTTTGCAGCTAATCTTAATCCTAATGAAACATTTCTTGATAAATAAGAAATAAATTCAATTAAAACTAATAAAGGTAATAAACCTAAAGGACAACCAGAAGGTACAAATAAAGAGAAAAATTTTAATCCGTGTTTTTGGAAACCTAAAATTGTTGCACCTAAAACAACTGTAAAACTCATAGAAAAAGTTAAAACAAAATGTGATGTAGATGCAAAACTATACGGTATCATTCCTAATAAATTATTAGCTAAAATAAAAATAAATAATGAGTATATAAAAGGGAAATATACTTGTCCTTTATTTGAATTTATTTGGTTAATTACTATACCATGTACAGTAAAATATAAAGTTTCTTGGCTTAATGATCAGTTATTAGGTATTATTTTATTATTATTAGTAGCTAATAAACTATAACTTATTATTAATACAATTCCTACTGATAAATATAAACCTATATTTGTTAAAGATATATGAGTGTTATTTAATAAACTAATATTTAGAGAAAGTAAATCTCTTATTTCAAATTGGTCTAAGGGGCTTAATATGAAATTTACTTGCATTATTATAAAAATAGATACTATTTAACGTATTTAAAGATTGGATATTCCAACATATTACGTAATTATTATAATTTATTTATATAA
>NW_002990908.1:0-249 GCF_000003125.1 Talaromyces stipitatus ATCC 10500
AATTTCATGATGTTTTAAAATGATTCTGCTGCCTTGATATGTGGTATGGTCCAATATATGAAAATATGATCCTCAAAAGCAACTTCAATGTCAGCTAGGTCATTGAAGATTAAGTGAAATGGTCATTTCACATTGTGAACTTAGAGGGCATATGGCTGAGCGTGATATCATCCGTATGAATTGGGTTAGTGGTAATTTAAATCTGCCATTTCGGGATTAGTAGATGTCACGACGCTTGAACCAACTAAT
>NW_002990137.1:0-4163 GCF_000003125.1 Talaromyces stipitatus ATCC 10500
TAATGCAGCTAGACAACATTTTAAAGTTAGATGAACTAAAATAAAAAAGAATCTTGACACTCAAGAATGAGTAACTCTTCAAGATGAAGAATGAATTATACAATCTATGCCCAAACAAAAATAAATTAAAATTAGCCCCTCCAAATCCTTCTATAATGCTGGAAAGTTTTTAAGGCTTAAGTACTTATTTAATAAGTAAAAATCTTAAGTATATCTAAATAATCAGCAGGAAACCAAAAGATATTAATATCTTAGTAGGATCCTTAGAGACTAGACGAAGGAAATTATTTTTAAATAATTAAGATATAGTCCAAATATGTAATTTAACATTCTTCCCTCAACATTTCTTGGGTCAGTAGGCTCTTTATCATAGTAATATGATAAATATATAACACTATATGCTAAGAATTCTATTTATATTAGGCATGTTAAATAGATAATTAGTAGGGAATATAACTTATTATAGCCCTCAGAGACTATATGTGTTACAACTTTTAAGTTGAAGAAATAGTCCAAATAACATATTAATATGTTAGTATATTGTTACTTGTATATATCTCTAATATATTTGTAAAATTTAAAAAGGGATATATAAATATATTATTTAAGAATAAATCTAATGAAGATTATTCTGAATATAATAATTTAAATTCAAGTATCAATTCAAATTATGAAAATAATCTTAATCCTGGTTCTGAATAAGATCCAGATGATGAAGATTTAAAAAAAAAAACAATAAGTAATAAAAATTTAATTACTGTAAACCCTACAGCAGGATCTAAATTAAGAAAAAAGGTTTATATTTACGATAATAATAAGGAGTTTATAAAATCATATGATAGTGTAGGAATAGCAGTAAAAGAATTACATATATCTTCAGAAACTATTAAAAAATATTTAAATACAAATAAATTATATAAAGATAAATATTTTTATTCTGAATTACAATAAGTTTTTATTTTCATAGAAAGCTACAAGGTATGCCTAGAAGAATTAGTGATTACCCTGATGCATTTTATGGTTGAAATTTAATAAGTAGTATAGGTTCTATTGTTAGTGTTGTAGCTACTTGATATTTCTTAACTATTGTATATAAACAATTAACAGAAGGTGAGGCTGTTTCAAGATACCCTTGATTGACACCTCAAATGTTTAGCGATACATTCCAAGTGTTATTTACAAGAAATAATAATTCATTGGAGTGATGTTTAAATAGTCCTCCTAAACCTCATGCTTTTGTGAGCTTACCTTTACAATCTTAGTAAGCTCTATTTTTTTAATCATTTTAGGTTAAATATAATATACTATGAATAATTATAGATAACAATATAAATTATTGTTATATAATGGTATATTAAATAGATTTAGTTTAATATATTATGTACAAAAATATATTACATAAAATAATTTTTCCTAGAATACGTTTTGATCAATTAATGTTGCTGATTTAAACTCAACTCTTAGCTGTAATAATAGCATACATTTAATAAAAATTAGTCTTATTATAATAACTAAAATGGCTAGCTGTAAATACAGTCTTAATTATTAATTAGGGACGAAAGTTTAAATTTTTTTCTTGCATCTTTATATATACAACAATTTAAATATAATATATATATTATATTTTTAAATTATTTACAATATCCTTTTTTTTTACACTTTGTGTATTTTAAATTATACATATTTATTCTTTGACTGAATTTATTATTTAAATAATATCCTTTTATTTTCGGTTTGTATCTTAATATATGTATATATGTTAGAATCATCAAGATTAATTGCAACAGGTTTAGCTACTACAGGTTTAATAGGTGCAGGTGTAGGAATAGGTATAGTTTTTGGTGCCTTAATTTTAGGTGTATCTAGAAATCCTTCATTAAGAGGGCAATTATTTAATTATGCTATTTTAGGTTTTGCTTTTTCAGAGGCCACAGGTTTGTTTGCATTAATGATGGCATTCCTTTTATTATATGTGGCTTAATAATATTATAAATTATTATTTTTTTTTTTAATATATATTATTAGGGTTTAAATTATAGTTAAACCCTTTTAAAAGGATTTAGTTTAATGTGTTAAAACAGATATAGATATACATATAACGATATATTTATATTTATATATAGGTTAGAATCCTGTAATCCTCGCCTTTACAAAATAATATATTATTATTAACAAAAAAATATACAAAAAAATTTAAATGTAATAAATAACAACAACAATAAACCTAAGATTTTTTTTATGACAACAACAACTTTTTTTTTATTTTTAATACCTATATTAGCTGTTATATTATTATCAGTTAATTTAATTCTTTCTCCTCATAATTCTTATTTAGAAAAGGATAGTGCTTTTGAGTGTGGTTTTCATTCTTTTTTAGGTCAAAATAGAACACAATTTAGCATATCTTTTTTTATATTTGCATTATTATTTCTATTATTTGACTTAGAAATTCTTTTAGTATACCCTTACATAGTAAGTGCTTATACTAATGGAATATACGGACTATCTGTAATGCTTTTATTTTTTTTAGTTTTAACTTTAGGATTTGCTTTTGAATTAGGTAAAAATGCATTGAAAATAGAAAGTAGACAAGTACATAATTTAGATTATAAATTATGAAATGGTTATTCTTTAATATATAGTTAAATTGTTTTAATTATATAAATAATAGCATAATTAGAAATTATTTACTAGGTTATATTTTGAAAAAATTTTTTTTTTTATTTTTTGTATAAATTTAATATAATAATAAATATATATGATATTTAAGGCAGATATTATACAATTGGATGCACCTACTCCTTGAGGTATATTTTTTCAAGATAGTGCTACACCTCAAATGGAAGGATTAGAAGAATTACATAATAATATAATGTTTTATTTAGCTATTATATTATTTACTGTTGTTTGAATAATGATAACTGTAATAAGAAATTTCATAGCTTCAAAATCTCCTATATCTCATAAATACATGAATCACGGAACACTTATTGAATTAATATGAACTATAACACCTGCATTAATACTTATATTAATAGCATTTCCATCATTTAAGTTATTATACTTAATGGATGAAGTTATGGATCCATCTTTAGTTATTTATGGAGAAGGTCACCAATGATACTGAAGTTATCAATATCCCGATTTTACTAACGATGAAGGTGAATTTGTTGAATATGATTCATATATAATACCTGAAAGTGATTTAGAAGAAGGTAGATTCAGAATGTTAGAAGTTGATAATAGAGTTGTTATACCTGAATTAACACATACAAGATTTGTTATTTCAGCAGCTGATGTTATACATTCTTATGCATGTCCTTCTTTAGGTATTAAAGTGGATGCTTACCCAGGTAGATTAAATCAAGCATCTGTTTATTTAAACCGTAAAGGTACATTCTTTGGGCAATGTTCAGAAATATGTGGTATACTTCATAGTTCTATGCCTATAGCTATACAATCTGTTTCTATAAAAGATTTCTTATTATGATTAAGAGATCAAATAGAATCATAATGTATTATTTTTAGTTTAAATATATAATATAATATAAATATTTATAGATATAACAATATAAATTATTGTTATATATTGGGAGAATAGGTAAATCGAAAAGAATAAATATAATTTAATATGAATTTTTCAATATTTTTGTTTCTTATAGGAATATTAGGTTTTGTTTTAAATAGAAAAAATATAATACTTATGTTAATTTCTATTGAAATAATGTTATTAGCAATAACATTTTTAATATTAATAAGTTCATTTAATTTTGACGATATTTTAGGTCAAACTTTTGCTATATATATAATAACTATAGCTGGTGCAGAATCTGCAATAGGTTTAGGTATATTAGTAGCATATTATAGATTAAGAGGAAGTATATCTATACAATATAAATAATGTATTTAACATTAATTATTTTACCTTTATTAGGTTCAATATCTTCAGGTTTTTTTGGTAGAAAAATAGGTATTAGCGGTTCACACATTATAACATGTAGTTCAGTTATTTTAACTACACTTTTAGCTATATTAGCTTTTATAGAAGTGGGTATGAATAATATACCTGTTACAATAGATGTAGCAAGGTGAATAGATGCTGAAGCATTGAATGTTTTATGAAGTTTTAAATTTGATTCTTTAACAGTTTCTATGCTTTTACC
>NW_002990593.1:0-907 GCF_000003125.1 Talaromyces stipitatus ATCC 10500
ATTAGCTAAAACAACACCACTTACGAATAAATATTCATTAATTTATTAACCTTTCATAGCTAAATATATACCCCTTGTAAACACCAGCTACATTAGCATATTTTTTTATAGTACTATGACTTATGTTTAATGCCTTTTGAGCATCTGTTACTCCTTCATATTTACCAATAAATTTTCTATTTGTATCATATACAAATACTGCTTTTTTAATATGACTATTAGATTTTATGTCATTTATTAAATCTTTACATTCTTTTGAAGATCAATTACATATAATAGGCGTATCACTTAAATTATAAGGTATGTTAGTTATATATCATTCACCTCTAAATATTATTTGTTCTTTAATAACATTTATTATTGTAGAATGATTTGAATTAATTAGTTTAGAAAAAGTTAAAACTGATGGGAAAATTACCAATAATTTTTTATATGAATTATATATATATATAGGATAAGCTGAATTAGCTTCAATCATTCTTACTTTACTTTCAGTAGAATGATTTTTATTATAAAAAGGATTATTTTCACCAGTTAAAGCCCTTGATATTAAAGCTTTAGTTTTTTCAGAATGTACTCTATTCTTACCTAATTCAGACAATAATTTCTTAGTTTCCTCTGTATGTTTATACCCTAAAGAGGAATAACCTTGTTTTAATACGTTATAATAAGGCATAAAATTTACTATATATAAAGTTTCTCTTATTGTTAAAGATTCAGCTTCAGCATATTCTAAAATTAAAAGAGAAAAATTAGATTGGTCATATTTAAGTAAAGCTTTTACAATGGGCATATTACTATTTTTTTTATTTTTTAAAAAAATATTATTAAGGTAATTTTTCATTCTAGAAGCTAAATTAATAGAACTTCCTATATAAGTATGACCATTTACTTTATTAATTAAACA
>NW_002990604.1:0-900 GCF_000003125.1 Talaromyces stipitatus ATCC 10500
GACCTTTGTGGTCAATGGTCACCACCCTCATTCCCGTTTTTGGGATTCATATTGTGTGAACTCGTTGACCGAGTAGTCGGGTTTGAATTTTTGAAGCTGCCGGAAATGGCTTTTTTGTCCTAGTGCCGCCATATCGAGGGGAGTCTGCCAAGGTAAAGCTTGGAAGTAGCTCCAGAAAAGCGCGAACTTGAAAAATGATCTTCTGTTGATTTAAAAACAATGTCAGTCTTTTGGTTATACTCCTGAAGAGATTGAGAGAACGTGTAACGAGAGCACATACCTGTAAAGCACCGCCAGAATTGCTGGCAGACAGCATCAAAAAGTATATTCCTCCAAGGGCTAGAAAAGGGATGTATTCTAGTTTTCTAGTGTATCAATAGGTATAGTTGGAAAGCTAAGAGGAGTTTGATCAGCTCAGATCGATCAACATAGCCAGGTACCTCGTATGGACTAACATCAAAAAATATATCTTTCCGAAGGTCACCCCGCACCGATCGAATGAATGACCTGCAATTCAAAGTCCAGGAACTGTATCAATAAATATAATCTTCCAAGCTTCTTGTCCTTCTTGGGTAATGTCCGGTGTAAGAGTTAAGCTTTTGTCTGCTGTTGAGGAGAGAATGACTTTTAAATTGTGGGGGAAAGTGATGCCAAGTCACATGGCAACATCGCGGGCAGATCATAGCTGTTCAAGTTGTCCTCTCCACCAACAATCTGAATGGCTTCTCATCAATTGCGATACTTGCAAGATATATCAGTCTTAAAATGCCCATCATAAACACTTGATTGAATCCATGTCTCTGGGCTCGTCATTGGCCGAATACTACGAACTTCCTCAATGTTGCTTTCGCCTTACTTCTGGAGCTCTCTATCAATTCGGTGACACTGTAAACAATGTCT
>NW_002990602.1:0-902 GCF_000003125.1 Talaromyces stipitatus ATCC 10500
GGTCCTATCAGATTTATGTACAAATAAGAGACTCTTTGGCGCATTTCCATAGCTGCCGTGGTCTTACAGGGAGGTCCACTTTGAGTGGGTTTTAGGTATTTGCCAGCTGCAATGGTCCGCCTACACTCCATGACCTATTACTCCACCACTATTATACCTAAACAGTAAGTTTTGCAGAGAGGGAAAGAAAGAAGAGAAGAGAAAGAAAGAAGGAGAAGAGGAAGAAAGAAGGAGAAGAGAAATATAAAGGAAGAGTAGGGCTGTCTTAGCTAGGTGCTAAGGAGAGGTTGGCGAGGGCAGATATCCTCATAGAAGTGGGTCTCTGCTAGCCATGAGGCTAGCTTTTGTGCTCCTTTAGCAGTGCCTAAGAGAAAAGAGATAACCTCAGAAGGGGGCCCAGGAGGCCGAGGGGCTCATCTCTTAGCTATATGACAGAAGAAGAAGTGCAGAGGTGCTTTTCGTGCTCCGCATCGGCAGAGAAGATAAGCATCATCATGATTGAAGCGTTCATGGTAGTCTGCAAAGTCTCCATGACCAGTACGGGCCGCAATAACATGGCCGAGGTCAAGTCGGTTGAGTTGAAGCTCCCCAGGGCGCTTAGGGGAAGTGGTTATTTCTAGATCTTGATAGCTCTGTGGTGCCACCTTCTCCCATTGTGACTGAGCAGCGGATAGGGATTGAGTCTTGGCGTATCTCTTTAGCGAGGCGTATGAGGATTTGTGAGGATCAGGAGGGATTGAGGCAGCTCCCTCTTTGGCAGCGAGATCAGCCGCTTCGTTCTCAGGGATTTTAGCGTGTCCAGGGACCCATCGGATTTGGATAGATCCGCTTTTGGTGTGAGGAAGCCTTTTGCGAAGTGGCCAGGCGGCTGCAAGGGTGCGGAAGGATTCAAAGATTTCTTG
>NW_002990612.1:0-893 GCF_000003125.1 Talaromyces stipitatus ATCC 10500
GGTGTCTTCTTTATCAGCATGATGATAGGAGGAATGGAAAAGAAAGTCTGTGTGTTGTTCTGGCGGCAAAAATCTGTCCTTCATCTCAGGGTTTCGCTCAAGTACTTTCCACACTATTTTCGAAACATCTTCCTGACCTCCAGTCATGATTCTTGCCTATAATCGACTTATATAAGTCAAAAGAGTCCGTGGTGGTTTGTTTAATATGCCTGTTGGCTCGAATTTCCCCCCTTGGATTGCCTTGCCATAGTCATATTGTATCACTCCGCTGTACTTTCCAACCGGTTTGCTGACTACTACATCGCCTAGTCGAATGTCATTGTTTTTGCCTGGAACTCCGCCTCCAATTCCCACCATCAGTCCATATTGAAGACTAGGAAAGGTGGAATGCATGCAAGATACCACGGCCGCGGCAGACACTGTACCGTATACACCAGCTGGTAGGCAGGCAATGACAATATAGTGACCATTTAGTTCGCCAAGCTCGTAGGCATTCGAATCGGTGGAGGGTTTCGGCAGGGGACTGTGAGTTTTGTCCAGCATGACGCGGGCCGCTGCTGCCTCCAGCGGCAAGGCGCATATCCAGGCGACTTTGTAGCTGTTGTGCGTCAAAGACATTATTATAGGTCAAAGCAGGGAACTGGATAAACAGGTCAGGTCACTCAAGTGCCGATGTCCATTATCGATGTCTCGATCATACAAGATTAACTGTGAACCTTTCTATGATGCTAGGAGAATGCAAAGCACTGTTCACTAGGTTGAGAGGGAGGGGTTACAGCTTCGTGCTACTGCAAGGCTGACATCATCAATCAGATCAGGTATTACTATTCCTTCCAACCGAGCATGGTGATGTCCATGCGTCCAATGCAATAGGTGTATAGAGAAGCTTCTGG
>NW_002990393.1:0-1032 GCF_000003125.1 Talaromyces stipitatus ATCC 10500
GGTAGTGAGCTGCGACACCAAGCCAGAGTGGTGGTACGGAGCAGATCATGTCCCAATCTCCACTCAATTTGACCTTACAGCTATACGTGTTCCTCCATTGGTTCGCAAGCAGTGGAATGCAACAGATTGGGACCTCTTCCTTAAACTGATGGACATATACAATTGGCACCCAAGGGAGCTCAATGACAATGAGGCGATCAATGAGGCGATCCGCTATCTAGTTGAGGCAATCAATCAGGCAGCTGAGCAAGCGACACCTACAAAACAGATCAGCATCTACTCACGAGCGGGCTACACCCCAGAGATGGCGAAGCTTAAACACCACGTATCTAGGTGTAGACGACACGCACGTCGTATAAATACAGATCAGGCATGGGAGGACTACGCAGAGGCTAGGAAAGAGATGAAACGGCGCACCAATGAGCTCGCACGAGATCTACATCGCCAACGAATTGAGCAGGCAACAGAGTCAATAGATGGATTCTGGAGAATTGCCCGTTGGGTCCGCAATAGGGGCAAACCACGTGCCACGTTTACCCCAACGTTACACTACAATAACACGAGTTACACAGCCCCAAAGGAGAAAGCAGCCCTATTCCGAGAGGTCCTCCACCCAGAGCCCCCGGAGGCAGATCTGTCAGATATTGGGCCACAATATAGATATCCCAAACCGTATACGATGCCACCAATCACGTTAGACGAAGTCCGAACGGCAGTAACCAACGTGAAGCCCGACAAAGCACCAGGGCCAGATGGAATCCCCAATCTGGTCCTACAAAGGCTGCTCCCTACTATCGAGGCCTATCTCGTTAATCTCTTTAATGCATGTCTACGTCAACAATACTGCCCTGACCATTTCCGAAAGTCGACAACAGTCATCCTTCGCAAGCCTGGAAAGCCTGATTACTCTGATCCAAAGGCGTACCGCCCAATAGCGTTACTGAGCACGATTGGCAAAGCACTAGAATCAGTGTTAGCCAGACGTCTCAGCTATCTAGTGGAGCAATATAATCTTTTACCAAAGCAACATAT
>NW_002990126.1:0-11614 GCF_000003125.1 Talaromyces stipitatus ATCC 10500
TCTCTAACGTTGGGAAAATAGGTGCGTTTTCTGGCATCTCGAGCTTCTGCATGAGGTCTTTCTTCCCCTTTAGATACTCGAGAAGATCCTTTTACTCCATTTTTGCTTGAAAGACCTTCTCCCATTTCTTCCAGTCGTTTGGGACGGAGAGGAATTGCTCGGTAGCAGCGTTGTTGGCGTTTCTTACAGAAATTTTGTCGAATATTGAATTGTCGAATGATATAACCGTTTTTCAATGATAATAATTCAGGCCTTTAACTGTTGGAATCCGTACATATAGTGTAGGAGCTTATGACACAGGCTTGTTAACAAAATTGTATGTGTATTAATGCTTGATCGATTGAACCCCTCTGGTTTCTGACATTGGGAATTGTCCTCTATAATGAAGAATCCAAACCCCTCGCTTGAATTCGTGTTTCTTGCTGATTGGCAACCCAGTTGGCGAATTGGGCTTCTCAGCGGATTCCACTAATGATATCTAACATCAGGCTTCCAACAAGTTACTACAACTACTACATCATCATCGTATGCATCAAGCGATGAATCCGAGATCAATATTCACTTATTTCATTCCTATCAGGATAATTGGTACTGACTTCGCGAGTTTATTCAATAATGCAATCTGATGAGAAGAAAATTGACACAGTAAGTACATCCAATCCGAAACAAGCCCCTCATACCATACATAGCCACTCGATCAATATGCATCTTCCATAAGGTATATTGACAGTCACAGTCAATGCAAACCCATCTGCGCAAACGTAACTTCCAGATCTCTAGCATGTGTGACCCCCTCTACAGCTTGATGATTCTGCCCTCCAACTGGCTCTCCGCATTCAGGACACACAGCCCTCTGCATCGCCATACCGCATTCCCCAATGGTGAACGGATGCCCATTGCGACAATAATACCAATGGCCCGTACCACTAAACTCGCGAGCCATGGCCGCGATAACAGCCATGCGCTCTTCATTGGTTACTGCTGTGTAAAAAGTCGTGCCGCGAAGCATCTTCTCTGCGCCTTCAATATCGGTTGCTAGACCCTGGGTTTGACCAGGATTTTCGTTGCAAAGTGTCTTGGCTTCATTGATCGCTTCTTTCCCTTCTATTAAATGTCGTTCTGCCATCTCGGGCGATGAACTGTGTGATCGCTCAAAGGCGTGGAGTTGAGCAAGGAATATGTAGCCCTCCGCCTTATAGAGAGGACGCTTTGACTCAGAAGCACTCTTGATCAATGTTTCACATTCGGTTCTCATAGCTGACAGATCCATATCAACTTTGATTTCACCAGCTTTAAGAGCATTACGACGCATCTCCAGAAAGTCCGCTAGCAATTCAATATCCAGTCGAAGGCTCAATGCCGTTCCTTGGAGGAAACCCTTAGTTTGCAGGACCTCACTGACATCTCCAAAATCATCAGAAGTATTAATAGTATTCTGCCAGCGGCGTGCATTTGTGGCTAGTTGATGAACTCTGATGAACGGTTGCTCCTCTGGGGAGACTCGTTTCTGGTACGTGGAGATGCGCTGCCGCAGGTCCAGAATCTCTTTCCACCTCCCGTTTTTTTGGGGAGAGATGATAAGTCGCATGTGCCGAACTAGTGCATTTCGTTC
Source organism: Talaromyces stipitatus ATCC 10500 (assembly GCF_000003125.1). Classification (NCBI taxonomy): domain Eukaryota; kingdom Fungi; phylum Ascomycota; class Eurotiomycetes; order Eurotiales; family Trichocomaceae; genus Talaromyces; species Talaromyces stipitatus. The sequence goes on from NW_002990126.1 coordinate 1,613, forward strand.
ATCTCTGATTCTAATGGTTTTAGGCCAGGAAGTGGACCTTTCGTTTTTGGTATCCTGCAACTGTTGTTTCCGCTGCGGAAGCTCCTGCGCGAGAGGAACGTACTCGCGGTTCAGATATAAGATCAGTTTTTTCGTAGACTCATCCAAAATAGCCCGACGTACCAAGCGTCCGTATCTGGCAATATTCCTCAGCGGTCCACGACAAGTAGCACAGGTTTTGATATCGCTGATGGAGAACGGCTCTGACGAAGTGGAAATTTTACTCGGTTTCCTACGTTCGTCAAGCACGTAGTACTTGCCGATATCCATCAGTCCGTCCAAGGTTTCTGTCGTGAGGAAATGCCCACATTTGGGGAATATACACGGGTTATCGTCAAGGTCGATGTCTTTGTATGATTCTCCTAAAATGAAGTCGACAGGGTAATCCTTGATCTCTTCACTGCCGCAGATTTGACAATATTTTTCAGGCGGGCAAATCTCTCCGCAAACTGATGGGCATTGATGTCCACATGCCAGCAACTGGTCGCATCTCAGTGAACATGGGACGTGATCACAGGGGGCAGCACAAGGCATCGAACAAGTACTGTGCGGACATGAAGAAAGACATTTCTCTTCGGCGCAGGGTGTGCACGGCTCCGAACACTTTCGCGCGCATTTGGAATGTCCGCAGTCAACTTCGCAGGGTGACTGGCATGGTGGGCATTGCTGTTCACCGTGGCAAGGGGTGTCGCATCTGTGAGCGCACGTATTCTGGTTTTGGCCACATTTCTATCGACAAACTCCATGATCCGTGCTGACATCCCCTGACTCAGTTCTTGTGAAGCACTTGAAACATTGGTTTTTGCACGAATGGCCGCATGCCAATACACTCCCGCATTGCATAGTACACCTGTATTGAAGCAAACTGACATCAACGTGACATGCAACTCGAACTTTGTGGTTGCAACTTGGAACCGTCTTCTCGACAAGCACAGAGCAACGTACGGCCGACAAATCCTGGCTCTGCCAGCAGGGAAGCCTTTGCGCCAAATGACCACAACTAAGCTGCCTATCCGCCTGAAAGACAATTTCTGTACATTTGGAAGGACACTTTTCACCACATTTCTTCGGACAAGGATGAGAGCAACCCTCTCGTGGTCGCTGACAAGTTTCTAGGCATTGAACAGCATTGTGGAGGATCTCCAAATGACATTTCTGAATGCATGCATGTCCACACGACAAACGTTTAATGCAACGCAGATCACATCCACCTTCTGGTGAGACCCATGGAAAATCATCCGGTTTTGATACAGTGATTAGAGTTTCAGGATGGCGTGGGCATTGCAACTCCAAGCTTGTGCCAATATTCTCGTTGCGCTGGAAGATATTGATGACATCAGCCCACATCAGGACATGCATTGCGGTTATCGAGTTTCCGATTATGTACATGCCATGCTTTGCTCGAGAAAGAAGAACGTTGATTCGGTTGGAAGTACGGAGGAAACCACATTTGTTTTGCGGATTACTGCGCACCAGTGAAATTACCACCACACTCGCCTCCTCTCCCTGGAAGTTATCGATTGTGGCTACCCGCAGGCTTTGAAGAAGTGTTCCTTTTACTGCGATGGGAGTTGAGGCCAGCTCCTCATCTTCTTGGAGACCAGCCTTGTCGAGATCATCTTGGTCCCGATCTCCTAAAGTGATTGCAAATGACCTGCCCAGTCTCCGCCTCAATTTTTGCAGCTGACCCAGGTAGGGTGTCAAGACGGCTATTTCGCCACTGCCATACTGTCCCTGGCAAACCAGGTGGTTGACTAGGGCAGTAGTCATTTCAACTTCGTAATCGTTCCATCGCGACGTCGCTGATGCCTCCGCATTTGATAGGTTGCCCTCTGGTTCGCGGTGATCCAACCAAAACAATATCTTCCGAATTCCCCTGACTTGAGGATAGTCAGATACCGAGGGAGCATCCTGAAGCTGCGGGTACAATGTCTCACGCACAAGCTGAGCAATTGACGGATGCATCCGTCGTTGGGTCTGCAACGTACTGTAAGGCAGACCGCAGCCCATGGCACTGTCTATTTCAACAAGACGTTCAAAAAGCGATACATCCAATGAGTATCTCTCTCCACCATTCTTATTCTCGCGAGAGAGCTCATAATTCTGAACCTGCGGACGGAGCTGATAATGGTCGCCAATAAGGATGGCATGCTCGACTGATGGGAGTAAAGCAGTAAGAAGATGCGGCTCGAGTACCTCACCTGCTTCTTCACATAGTACAACTTTTGATTTTAATCTTCGAAGCATATTGAGATTTCTGGCTAATCCAGTCGTCGTGACACCAATGACATCGGCTTGACTGAGGCAACGCAGATCTACTTCGCTCAGGATATTGTCGAACTCACGTCTAGTGTCTTTATGAGAAATGCATATGTTGATCAACTCCTGATGCATCTCGTCTTGAATTTGTGCCTGCCAATGTTTGTAGAGACTCTCTCGCTCAGGCTGTGACATTTGCCAGAGAGAGACCGATTCAAGCTGTGCGACACGTCGAATGTGCCCCGTGGAGGCTTTCCCACCTGACTTCCGCCATTGATCGAACGCTTTTCCAGGATTATCTTTATGTGCATGCTGGAAACCATCTTCGTCAATTCCGAACAGCTGATTGTAATGTGCAGGGTAGCTGTCGCGTAAATGGGTCATCACACGCGTCGGCGAGATATCATCTCGAAGACCAATTTGGTCGAACTCCTTCTCGCATCTCTCTAAGGAATTATGACAAATCCACAGACTGCCCTTTTCCATCTTTGTTTTACTGAAGTTCCTGGCAAGCTCGTGGAGATTGTAGGGTTTCAGGCTTTCGGACTTCGACTGTCCCCCCATGCGAACGATCTGTTTTGTGACATCCTTTTGCAAAAGAGACTCCAACAACTGATCGAGCGCATGGTTTGTATAGGTAACGCAAATAATTGGACCTAGGCTTTTCTTTCCACGTCCCTTGTTGGCCAATAGAACCTTGATGAGAGCAACGCCTGTGTAGCTTTTGCCGGTTCCAGGTGGACCCTGAATCAGACCGATCTTTCGTTGCAGCGTGTGGATAAGGGCAGATGCTTGTGCACCATCCAAACTCGAATTCTGACGCAGCTTTTGCAAATCGGTAGGATGGCCGACACGAACGAAAAAGTCACTGTTATCATTCATCAGGCATCGCAGATTGAACTGAAACCCAGGTTCGGCTGCGTAGAGAGGGGCGGCATAGGTTGGAGATCCGGCATGAGTGCTGTTGGGGATCAGCAGTTCAGAAAACGGAAGATTATCAATTCTTTTCATCAACTGAAGTGCTTTCAGTGTTGGTTCAAACGCTGGTAGAAGAACACCTGGAAATTCCACAAGAGCGATGTGCGAGTCTTTTGTGGTGTAGTTGTTCAGAACCATTTCAATACTTCTGTCGTTCAAGCTGGTCAATTGCAGAAAGACGGCGGCTTCTTGAGAATCTTTCCATAAAAAATCCGAATCCTTGTGCTGAGATTTGTTATCATTCTGTCCTTGTCGCTTATGCGCCGTAGCTTGCGGGTTGATGACAGTACAGAAAACCACAGAGTTTCTCTGCAAGATGAGGCAGACCAAAGCCCCAGATTGCAGACGTTTGGACATGTTCCACCATTCCTCGCGTCTCGGGGCCGTCATTTTACCGACATGAGTCGGCTGAGAAAAGCCCAGCTTGAACTGAAATCCATCCTTCCAATGAAAACCGAGCTGCACGATCCTACCACTCTGATATACATTAGTACGTTGTTGGCTTTTGTGATTCAGGACGCTTCGTGATGGCTGAATCTCGGAGTGGATAGCATCTCGGAGCAGGCCGACGGTATCTTCGCGCAGCAAACGGAAGTTGCGATCCAGAAGTCCGTGAAAGCCATTGACATGCCATTGTGTTGGGTCGAACGGTGGAAGATACTCGTGACGGCGACTGGAAATCTCTTGAAAGGTTGGCATAATGCGAATCTGGCAGATGTCTGTGTGGTCATTGTCATGGCGGCCACCGGGGGGGTCGTATGCAATGACGAAAGAGCCTCGCACTTTTGGCCCTTGAGATACATTGTTTTGAGCCATGTTTGGCAGTGAGACACCCACCTCAAAGCGGCGGAGTAAGCGCTCTAAATGCACTCGTGACTCGTTCAAAGGATGCTCAGGATGATCGGTGACCCAAGTGGTGAATATCAATTGGAACTGACTCGCACAATTCTTGAGAGATACCTGAACAAGGGCTGTGGAATTGAGATCCACAATTCGCGAGAACACCAAAACAGAAGCATCTAACCACTCCAAGGTAGACTCATCTTTTGTACAATGCATGAGAACTTCGGAACAGAAGGTCAGAAGCTTTGAGGCTCTGATTCCTCCTACTCCAAACAAAAAATTGTAAATGGTTCCGACCGGCCGTTCGAGTATCAACGATTGTAACACGTCGGGATGGGAGATAGTTTTCAGGAGGGGAAGAAATAGAGTTTGGAATAAGTGTTCCTTCGTGCTTGTAGGAAGTTGTTCAAAGTTCTGTTCGACCAGCATCTTGATACAACCAAGACCACCGTCCTCAGAGAGCTTCTGAATGACTGCTTGACGAACACTAACATCAATCTCAATAAGTTGATGCGCTTTTTGAAATACCAAAGCAAGCTTGCCGCTAGACAATACGGTTTCGCTGTTGAGGGGAATACTATGCTTCCAAGATCGAAACTCTCTCTCCGAGTTAGACAAGCTGCCGGACGGCCATGAAGGTTTTCCCTGGGTACGAGAGGGTTTCTCTCCATTTGCTATGTGCTGAAACTTGCAGTTTTTGTATTTGCATGTACCGTTTCTCGCAAAATAACGACATATTCTGTCAAAATTAGCGGGATGGGCTTGAAAAAATGGGGATAATTGAGAACGAACTCTTGAGGTTCCATGTTGACAACTTTATGTAAGAAAAGCACCAGTCAAACGTATCAGCGATCTATTCTCACAAGTATCTCACGTATCGAGTATTTTGTAAAGAAGAATCTATCTTTTAGAAGCCCAGCTTGTTGGTGGATTGAGGCTCGATAAGTCTTTCAGGAAACGACAAAATCAAGGATTGTTCTAAGATAGTTAAATGATAACAAAGATGAATATGAGGAAGTCTCATCTCAAAAAGAAAAAAAAGGAAGAAGTCTTCTACGGTGTTTGTATGCTCTCTTATACTAAGGAGCTCATTGTTTGACCGGGACATGCCGTCAAAATACAGCTCTGCTTACAGCCAATGGCGACCTACCATTTTTCCTTTGAAATCATTCAGAAACAGCATTCAAAATAAAAATAAAAATAAAAATAAAGACATTGGAGCCAATTGTTTATGATGCAAGGCTATTATGAAAGGATGTGCCACAAGGCTGAATTTACCTGACATGGAGGCCTCCTACTACCACTATATACCAAACTATATGTCTCCCCATTGTGCTGTGACTTTCTCATGGTCCCAACACCTTCGTAAGATCATGGGACCACCTGTGAAGGCTCAAGCATCAATCATATTGGAAGAAGTAATCTAGGAAACTAAGTATGGAGAGGAAAAAGAAAGAATATCTATATATGTCAACCTTTGGATTTAATAGTGGTTGTAAGTCCTCATTCTCATTTTCGTTTAGACTTTTCTATAATGCCTTGAAACTCCTCAGACCGAACCACCCTCCAAAACGGGTACGTATTTCTTCATCATTGCAATAAGTAAGTCGTATGAGAACTGCGGGACAGACTGTAAAAGTGCGTCTTGGAAGGCGGCAACCCCGGTTTTACTGGCACTCCGCAGTGTGGAAAAATACTCCATTGTGATTTGTACAGCTATGTCACGTAGTCCTCGGTCCTGTTCAGGAGTGGTATTGTATATTTCAACAATCACCGATGGGAATGATCCTGCGTCCAAACGTTGAATTAGCGCGCTTTTAAGTTTTTGGCCAGAAAGGATTTTCAGGCCCTGAATCAAAAGGCGATCAGCAAGGGAGTATATCAAGATATGGAACGAGAGAGGATCCAAAAGCGGCGCTGTTCCCTCAGCCGCATCAACATCGTGTTCATTTTGGGCTATGCTGTGGCTGTTCGGTACATTAAACGAGTTCGCGCCTTCTTCAACTGGATTCGGTGCGTTTTTCTCAGTTTTCCCGCGATTAGATGTGACGACATGGGTTTCGACCTGGTAGTCCAAGGTGTAGAGATATTCGATCACCTGCTTCACTAAGGCAGGCTCTTCATCCAGCCTCACCTCCCCGCTCAACGCTTCCTGTGATGTAATTAGCTCGTGGAGAAAAACTTGATGGGTGTATGAAGGCCTACTTGGAATTTTCCATCGCAAGCTTTTGCAAAAAAGTCAGACCGTGTACAGACAATAGATCGATGAACCGCGTAAGACTCCTGACCACACAATATAGTCAGATCGCTGTATTTTGAGTTGGTCTGCAACCTACAAGGTGTTAACATACGACCACAATGTCAGACCTGTGAAAAATACCTTGCCAAAGCATCCAGGAGTTCTTGGCCCGGATAAGCGTCTTGAGCTTCGGCATGTGATGCTTTTTGCCTGCGAAGTGGGAGTTTTCGCGGCATAACGAGATAGCCGTTCACAATATGTATTGTTAAAAATAGGAGATAGGAAATGTTTGGTGGAGTTCAGAACTGAATAGAGCAAATTTGACATTCACACTATGACATAGAAAACTAACAAGAGGTGAGCTGGGAACTAGAAACTATCTACAGGGAGCAGGCCCGTATTTATGCTTGAGCATGTCTCCAAAATCCTCTCAGAGTCTTCCAACAAAGCCTGCAACAAATCCTCAGAAGAAGAAGCTATTCTTAGGTTGTGAATCGCATAGAGCAAAGCTCCTCACACAAAATCCTCTCAGAGTCTCCCAATAAAGCCTGCAACAAAGCCTCAGAGATAAAGTTATTCTTAGGCAAACCCTCCTCCTCTAGTAAAACGATTATGAAGAGGTTATAGATTAACCTAGCAGAGAGGGGAATTTGAAAAGTCTCGGCCGCTTTCTTCAGATAAGGATCGAAGATGATAGGAGATACCATTTGTTGTTTCTGCCCGTTCAGATCTACACCAAGGGTAAGATACTGCAAGCCCCGAATAAGTGTCCGCCGCATGTCGCTGAGTTGTTGAAACTGGGTGTCGATGAGGCAGGCTTTGCAATCGCATACGAAACGTAGAGCTTGATGGCGCTCATGTCTAAGACGACATTCGAAATCTGTATTATAGCAAAACGTGATCTCGTGACCAGCGGCAATATCCTGGGTCGCAAAACTCGTGATAATCTCTTGATCGGTGTTCGGGATCTTTGAATTAGGTATACACGAATGATTGAAGCGAGAGTGAAGAAGGAATAGACCGTGTATTGAAGTGCCTTGAGACCGAAGCGAATTATCCCTTGAGATTGCAAAGGAGTTCTCGGCGAAAGCTTCCTCCATATATGTGAATGACCGAGAGCCATTGTCGCGGAGGCAGAGGAACTGCTCTTTCTCACTCGGACTCAACTGTTGAAACGCTGCCCAAACATATCCCTCCGTGATCTCTGTATGTGGCTTCCGGATGACAAAGAGGGGCTTCTCAGTGAAGATTATCGATCCTCGCTCTATTCGTCTGGTAGCAAAAGCACCCCATCCTTTTCCAGGTGAAGGTTTTAATTTGAACGGCTCATCGCTGGGCACTTGGAGGCTATGGTATGCTAGGAGAATATTCAATAGCCAGACGACTTACGATGACCCTGAAACATCGTTGTTCATCGCAGTAGTGTAAGAACTCTAAGTTGCGAGATCTTTTTGCAAGGCCTTCGAAGTGTGTTCTACAAACAAAATATAACTTTCGTAGGGAATCCAACGGAAATATGCTCGACGATGAGGCGGGCGGAATTTAGTGTTGAAAGATAAAGGCAGCTTTAAATCTTACCACAATTTTACCACAATATATTTGCTCCGTAGTTATAGTCTGCAATATGGATGCAAGAAGGCTCCAACCCAAACGAAACTTCGCTACGACAGACTTAGTCCAGATTAGAATAATATAATGGCGTTCAGCAGCCCATTATTCTAGACCGCGGGAGAGGATTTTATTTTATTTCCTTCGGTAGAAAAATTACAGATATGGATTTTCTAATAGCTATCAAAAATTATATAGAACTTGCAGCAGATGCGTCAGCTCAAAAATCTCTGCCTCGACAATTTGAAGCAGACCTTACAAAATCTTATGAAAAATCAATCGACACGATAATATTTTGAAGCTATCTCGGCTGTGATGTCGCTACATGTCATCTAAGCACTAAATCTTTATACTCCGTACAGAAGGATGATCTACATGACTTGAGAAAATCTGTATTATGAATACGGAGAATTAGATACTCTTAGTCATCAAACATACCGTATCCGTTGTTACAGTAACCTGAGAAAGAGTTTTGTGGGAGCCAAGAGTGGGTCCTTGCACATCATCCGAGGCCCACTGAGCTTAGCGTGATCTTCTACCCAATCCTTGCCCGATTGGGATAATGCTCACTACTTTAGGGTCCCCTTTCTAAAATGGTTCCATCATCACGTTCTTAGTTAGTGCACTGCAGTTTCTGGAAATAACTCCTGTCTACTGAGGGCGCAGTGGTTTGCAAAAATGTTTTGCGCTCGCTCTTACTTGCTTCAATTGTTTTAACATGTTTTACACTAACCTGATGAGCAGGCGAAGCATCTCTGATTAATGATGTTCCATAAGTTTCTCTTGATTATTATTTACTGTCTATTAATATGACCGGGCTTGTAAGCCAGGTAAATTCATGTCAGGCTTTTTAGAAAAAGCTGGTGGGGGTTATCAGACTATGTTCAATTCCTCTACTAAACATACAAGAATGTTGTGGTGCTATTATATAAAATTTGCTGCCAGAAGTATCTTTCATGGCGCATACATGTTTTCTTAACATATTGTCGTATACGAAAGTGGGAGTCAAAAGTGAGAATAATACGCTAAATATTAGTCTACACGCCAAAGGGTACTAGAAATGTACTATGGTACTCCGTATATCATAAATAATTACGGCCAGATACAGTTTACACACCTCTAATTTGTCAAAAATTTCCGTATCTAGTCCCTTCTAGTTAGGTTTCAAAAAAGAAAACATGAAAATATTCCAAGTAAAGACTAGCGTATAGACAACGGATTACCATATTGTTATCACTTTTGACTCCCACATCCGTAGCTTGCACACTACTATGGCACTTGCATCATTGATGGCTTTGTTTAAGACACCTGTGAAGGAATGCTAGTAATTAGATGGTTGGCATTGCAATAAACTCGGACCCTGTAATATGGCTTGTACATGTATTACAGCTACCCTAATCCTGTCTAGTAAAAACACTGTGCGGAGCCACTAGCGCCAAATGTGAGGCAGTGCTCATAATTCGTCCAGTAGTCCTTTTACGCAGTATGTAAATTGTCTCATGATGTGACCCAGAACTAATTCCTGACGGTTGTAGTGGACTCCAGCACATCTCAACCAATAATGACATTCTCAGCCGAGGCAATAATTGCTCTAATAGCCCTCCTTGTCGCTTGTGTTCCCGGGCTACGGTTTTTCTTCAATAATAGACGCTACTTCTATCAATGGTGGGACAAGGAAAATGATGTTGAGGGTCAGGCCTTGGCATTGTCAGGTACCTACAAATTGTCTTGGCTTCCTGCAGATATCCTTACTGAGCGAATTATCAAGGCTCTCAACCCAGCTTCCCCGTCCGTGTTTATACTACCGGTGATTCTTGTCTCTCAAGGACTTCAACAGGCTATCCGCCCCAACACCATAATGACTACCCTTTCATTGGGCCCTTCTATAGGGAAACGTCCGTTTCCCTTTACTCCAAGGTGAGCTTAGCATGGTTCGCATCTAACAAAAGCCTCTTCTGATGTTGTCTAGTTTACCCATCTAGAAGTTTTTCGAGACCTCCCGAGCCTGGTTCCTCGTTGCGAACGGGGTTTCGAAA
>NW_002990560.1:0-938 GCF_000003125.1 Talaromyces stipitatus ATCC 10500
CAGAAAGCGAGGCCACCCATGGTTCTTCCTTGATAAGAAGCAGGCGCCAGTAACATTTCTCACAGAGATTGAGATGAGACGACTTCACCGTTGGTTTGGCCATCCTGCGATTGACCGCTTGCACAAGCTTTTAAAACGAGCAGGCCATGACAATGTGGATTACAACAATCTTGCAGAAATTGAGAAGTTTTGCCATCACTGCCAAATGAACCGGCAGGCACCACGACGCTTTAAATTCACATTGAATGACAATCGTGAGTTTAACTATGAGATTGTCGTCGATGTTATGTATTTAGATGGCAAGCTGGTGCTTCATGTTGTCGATTGGGCGACGTCCTTCCAGGCCGCACGATTTTTGAAGTCTTTATCTGCGAAAGATACATGGGAAGCGCTCCGGGCAGTGTGGATTGACACCTATCTTGGCCCTCCTGATGTCATCTCACACGACGCAGGAACCAATTTTGCCGCATTAGAATTCAAAACTGAGGCTAAGATGATAGGAATCCAATGTCACCAAGTGCCAGTGGAAGCACACAATGCAATCGGGAAAGTTGAGCGTTACCATGCACCACTGCGTAGAGCATACAACATTATATTGGCAGAACTAGGCGCCAGCGTCGATAAGGACATGATCCTCCAGATGGCCATCAAAGCCGTCAATGATACCGTGGGACCAGATGGGATAGTTCCAACCGTACTCGTTTTTGGCGCTTACCCGCGCATAACGACTGACTCGCCCCCATCCGCGTTAACTGCTCGACGTGCTGAGGCAATGAGAAAGGCGATGGCCGAATTGAGACGTGCCATGGCAGAGCGATGAGTCAATGACGTACTTAACACCAGGAACGGCCTAATTATCACGGAAACGCTCAATCTCGCATCAGGAGCGAAGTCAAAGTATGGCGCGAAGGAGATGGTTGGTCAGGACCGTACAAAGT
>NW_002990157.1:0-2320 GCF_000003125.1 Talaromyces stipitatus ATCC 10500
GAACTCCACAGTTACCTAAAGATAAAATAAAAAATAATATACTAAATATAGGCATAATTTGTCCCATACCTCTATAATAAGTTATTAATCTAGTAGATGATCTATCATATAAAATTCCTCCTGCACATATAAATAAACCAGAAGATACAAAACCATGAGCTAAACCTAAAGTTATAGCACCTTCAATACCTTGTATAGTATTACTAAATGCACCTAAAAGATACACAGCTGCATGAGATACAGATGAATAAGCTATAAGTTCTTTAATATCTATAGTTCTTAAAGTACTAAAACTAGCATATATAATAGTTACTACACCTATTACATAAACTATAAATGTATAATTTAAAGAAGCCTTAGGTAATAAAGGTAAAATAAGTCTAAATATTCCATATAAACTCAATTTTAAAACTATACCAGCTAAAATAATACTACCTGATAAAGGTGATTCTACATGAGCTTTTAATAATCAAGTATTTAAAAAAATTGTAGGAGTTTTTACAGCAAAAGATAAAAATATACCATAAAATAAAAATAATTGTGTTGTATACTCAAAATTAGTTTTAAATAAGGCATCGAAATCTGTAGTACCCATTATAGAAGCCATTGTTATAATAGACAATAACATAAATAACGATCCAAATAAAGTATATAAAAATAAGTAAAAACTGGCTCTTACTTTGTTATTTGACCCAAATAAACCAATTAATAAAAATAAAGGGGGTAATATACTCTCAAAAAAAATATAAAATAATAATATGTCTAAAACCAGGAAAACAGCTAATAATAAACTTTCTAAAAGTAATATTATAACCACAAAAGATAATATATTTTTAGATTGTATTGAATTTCAATTAGATAATAATGCAATTGGCATTATTATTGTTGTTAATAATACAAAATATATAGATAAACCATCTACACCTAAATATATATCAAAATAATTTATTTTATATTGTTCTTCAATAAATTGAAATTGTTTACCTGAAAAATCAAATGTTATAAACATAAATAAAGAAATTATTAAATTAATAATTGAAGTAATTAACCCAATAGATTTTATTTTTAAATTAGCTAAATGTAAACCATAATTAGACTCTAAAACAATAAAGCTTATACCTATCAAAGGTATTAATAATAATAATAAAGACATTTTTTTTTTTACTATTTACTGCATATATATATAATTTATTATACATTTATACAAGACACATACGCTGATAATAAATATATATAACATATTTAATATATATTATATTTAAATTGTTGTATATATAGAGATATATAAATAAAAAAACTATATTCGTCCTTAAATTTAAATTAAAGATATATTAACAGGGAGCATACCTGCTGAATATACAAAACACGGTATTAATACAATATATGCTATTATTACAGGTAATAATACTGTTCAACATACTGACATTAATTGATCAAAACGTATTCTAGGGAAAGAAGCTCTAACTCAAATGAATACAAATATCAATACACTAGTTTTAATAGCTAAATTTAAAGGAGAAGAAGATATGTTTATAATTAAATCAAAAAGAATAGTTTCTTTAACATTAAAAAATACATTAAAAATACTAATTAAAATATCTAAAGGTATTATACTTAAATAACCACCTAGAAATAATAAACTATTTAATGCACAAATTAAAATAATACTAGCATACTCAGCAAGGAAGAAAAAAACAAATATTACAGATGAATGTTCTGTCATAAATCCACTTACAAGTTCAGATTCCAATTATTTTTTTTTATTAATCCTTTATAGGTTTGAAAAAAATATTTAAACCTTTATTTAAATATTCACCGACAATAACTTTAGATATATCTAAATATTTAGATATTCCTGAATTATTGTTAAATATATAAATCAAATTTATTTAAATCATAAATTCCCACACTATTAGGATATTTACTCATACTTTATTTATAATTTTGCTTCCTTAGTATGTTTATAACCTAACATACTTGCAGCAATATAATTTTACTTTCATACAAAAATGAAATTATATTTAGCAAAAACTTTTTTTTAAAACTATATCGGATTTTTTTTATTTCTAATATGTTCAAGTAATCTAATATAAAGATCCTTTACACTACCTATGTATTGGTTACCGTTTACTGTATTTACAAAAGAATAAATACCTCCTTTATTTTTTTTTATTACTAAAAGATTCAACAGTATCTTTCAAATTTTTTAAAGTTAAAATAGGTACAGGTATTAATTCAGGATTTGATATTTGAATAATATCTTTTACTGATATTAATTACTGCTACATTCGCATTTTTTTCTACTTAAACTATAATTATT
>NW_002990283.1:0-1176 GCF_000003125.1 Talaromyces stipitatus ATCC 10500
CTCTCTGCGCTTTTCTCGTGCCTCTCTAGCTTCTCGGTTCTTCCACTCGGCCACTTGTTTCTGTCTTTGCTGTGACCGAGCCCACGCGATTGCAGCAGTAGGTTTGAAACCAATACCATTGATCCCGTATCCATCATCATTGGGGTCGGTTGGGTCATGGCCCGTTATTTCGGAGTCACTCCAAGTCAATGATTCTAGGACAGCACCCTCATCTGGCGGAGGTGATTTTTTCGTTCGCGATTTTGTAGGTGATATCGGCTTCACCTTACTGCGAGAAGGCCCATTTGTTGATTGCGTTGTCGGTTTTCTTTGATCATCTGTAGCGTGCTCTTCACTGGGGTTCTCCATATCGAAAATCTTGGACTGTTTCGTCTTACTTGGACTCGCTTTGGTTGACGGTTGTGAGTTTTCAGCCTTTCCAGTTGCTTCAACACAGTCTGCTGCATTGTCTGAGGAATTATTCCACTGTGCAATGGGCGTTGAGTGCAGTACGCCCTCATGTAAAGCTAGTTCTTTGAAGCGACCGGCAACGGCTGTACGTGGGCTATAACGACCAAGTTCACCCCCTTCAATTAGCCTCAGTTCTGGATAGCTGGCCACTGAGAGAGTAGAAGTTGGAGAAGGTGGTGGGCTGGCATCTTCAACTTCTTCTACGGCGTCTCGTTTGCGCTTTGGGGAGCGATATAATGTTGCTGTAGGCACCATGTTTGTTGCGGGGTCGGAGGGATTGCCGAACATGGCCTTGTCTCATCGAGAAAAAGAAAGTGTTGACAGTCAGATTGATCACTTAGTTTCATTCATACATGGTCCATATGAGACTCAAAATTCCTGTTCAATGCATTTCATTTATATTCAACGTCGTTGCAATCTTGTGGGGCTCCAAGTGGCAGGCAATGACGGAAAAGAACTGCGGATTTGTGGCCAATCGCTCTTAGTCTGTCTACCTGCATGCTGCCTCAGGCGGCTATCTGAAACTGAGGCTTATTGCTAGTCATGGTAGTAACTGATAGTAGTATTTTTACAGCAACAACTAAATCCAAGAAGAGAACCACACAATATCAGAGTCGTTATCTGACAATAAATCAAAAGGAAATCAAGCAAAGCGATGAGCGCCAAAGATCCAAAACAACGCCATAAAATGAACACGTTCTTTTCCCATGCCGAACCAAAATGATC
>NW_002990266.1:0-1212 GCF_000003125.1 Talaromyces stipitatus ATCC 10500
TACGTTATTAAATGCATGTGTTGACTGTGCTCTCCTTACTCGGCATTTTCCATACCTAGGTAATAACGCGATGATATTCTCCGCCATTGAGTGATTCCTGTACAGTACCTATGTCTCTAGAGTAGGCCGAGTAGTCGCAGCAGTACATAGTAGTAGAATTGATTACCTAGGTAACTGTCGGAATGTGAATATCAAACCTAGCGCGTTTCGGCACTGGATATCAGTTAGTCCAACGCGGCACGTGCGTGCCGCGTTTATATGTAGCTAGCTATCCCCCGTCCCCCTTACTCTTGGGGGGCAGTCATCAATATCAGGAATTCTATACCATATTGATCAGGCTCGTCAGCTTGTCGGAATAGCTGTTCTACGTGACTAGTGCTAGCGACCTAGACGTAGATAAACCGACAGTAACTTGCTTGCTAAAAGCTCGCTTCGCAACTATGGCCGCTATCCGGATGTCTACGCCTCAAGCAGAACGTAATATAAGAGTAAGTAGAAACGGACGACTGTGCGAACAACACACAGATGCTAAAAATACCTTCTAGTGCTTGTACAGTCATTGCAGTCGAGTCAAAAATCTTGCACTATCTTCATGTGTTGCCCTCCTTGGACGTAAACCAAGTCTTTTGCGCAGCCTCATTGGCGCTTCACCTCTGAAGCCGCCTATATTCTTCCGGTTCATGAAAGAAAAAGCATTGCCAAGTAAACCTCGAGCTCTGCAACTCTAGAAATAACTTGAAATTTGCTTGCGTGTACCACTGGGGAGCGTCGAATGGGACACGTGTTAGATAACTAGGTGTCGACAGGACGATACCTCTGACCCTAATTAAGAAAGTGCACATCGCCAAAATGCCCCTTGATACCAATCAACTACAGTGGTCAAACCTGTATAGTTTCATGTTTGTGACTCGGATTCTTCACTTTGCCTTAGCTGAAATTCCTGTTGTTATTTCCCTTACTTCTCTGAGGCCGCATTGGAATATATAAAGACATAGAATCACCCTCAATTCTTAGAAAAAGGGCAGGGGGAAGACATACAATTTTGCTTGTTAATTCTACTTCCAATACGAACACTTTCCACGTAGCAAAGCTAGGAATCATTGCCGAATCTGCCCCCACGGATTAGTAATAATCCAACAACACGGTGGAGCATGGCTCTATTCTAGTCCCACAGCCAAGCCTTAGCGTAGATCAACTTACTCGAAACCTCCT
>NW_002990425.1:0-1011 GCF_000003125.1 Talaromyces stipitatus ATCC 10500
TAGAAGTTGCCACGCGTCTTCTATCTCCCTCTACCGGATCTTCTCAAGAAGCCTTTGAATCCTTCCGCACCCTTGCAGCTGGCTGGCCACTACGTGAAAGGCTTCCACACACCAAAAGTGGATCAGTCCAAATCCGATGGGTCCCTGGACACACTAAAATCCCTGAGAATGAAGCAGCAGATTCTGCTGCTAAAGAGGGAGCTGCCTCTACCCCCCCCTCTCCATGCAAGTCCTCATATGCCTCGCTAAAGAGACACGCCAAGACTCAATCTCTCTCTGCTGCCCAGACACGGTGGCAGACCATAGCACCACAAACTTACCAAGATCTAGAAATAACTACATCTCCTAAGCGCCCTGGAGAGCTTCAACTTAACCGACTTGACCTTGGCCATATCATTGCAGCCCGTACTGGACATGGAGACTTCGCAGACTACCATGAACGTTTTAATCATGATGATGCTCATCTCCTCTGTCGATGTGGAGCACGAAAAGCACCTCTACATTTCTTCTTCTGCTATATAGCTAAGAGACGAGCCCCTCGTCCTCCTGGACCTCCTTCTGAGGTCATATCCTTCCTTCTAGGCACCGCGAAAGGAGCACAAAAACTAGCTACATGGCTAGCAGAGACCCGTTTTTTTGAGGATATCTGTCCTCGCCAACCTCTCCTTAGCACCTAGCTAAGTCAGCCCTACTTTTCCCTTATATCTCTCTTTTCTCTCTTTCTTTCTCTCTTTCTTCCCTTCTTTCCTTCTTTCCTTCTTTCTTTTAAACTCTCACTGCTTGATTACTATTATGGTAGAGTTATGGGTCATGGAGCGTAGGTGGACCATTGCAGCTGGCAAATATCTAAAACCCACTCGGAAGTGGACTCCCTGTAAGACCACGGCAGCTATGGAAATGCGCCAAAGAGTCCCTTATTTGTATATAAATCTGATAGGACCTGAAGCCCGAGGCTTACCCCTCGGCGGCCTATGTCCCAGTAGGATGGTGGAAAGCGTGCGAGTCACGATC
>NW_002990754.1:0-520 GCF_000003125.1 Talaromyces stipitatus ATCC 10500
GCTATCGTCAAGGCTCAGGAATCTGATACTGCGCTTGTGCTCCGCCGCTGGAAGAATACCACGAGACTTTTCAAAAACAAAGTCTCCCTTGAAGCGATCAAGATTGAGAAGGAGTCCAAGACCGGAGAGTTTACGGAAGTTGCGCCGTTTGTGAGTGGTCAACGTGGTCGACAGGTTTTTATTAATGGTGATCCGGACTTTGGTAATTAGGGCTACATAAATCCATAGCATACGGTGTCTGTCCTAAACATATGGTTAACACATCCTATCAAAAATCCTTATATAATCCGACATTCCTCCAATCCCAGGAACTAATTTCAGTGATTGACTGGCTGAACGACGCCGAATGTCTTGCGTTGGCTGACTCGATCTCGCACTGGACTCCATATTGGGTTAGACTGATCCTTTGGCCCTATATAGTCGTGATGGCCCACCGGAGTTTTAGAATTGTTTTCTTTATAATTCGGTATCTAATTATATACTAGGTTGCGACTAATACTATGTTCAGTTGATATGTGCT
>NW_002990841.1:0-347 GCF_000003125.1 Talaromyces stipitatus ATCC 10500
TTGATGCGCAAGCTTCTGTCTCTGCTTCAGAAAGCGCCGGGGCTATATCAGCAGAAGTGACACCCGCTGTACCTGCACGGCGGCCGAATGCTGGATTAATCGGTTGTCGGATGAAGCTTCGGTCGCGCTGAGTACGGAAAGTTGCATCAACTGAGGCGACACGACGGTGAGCTGCAGCTGATGGTAGATTATTTCCTCCTAGAGGCGAGACTCGACGCAGTGGGCGGGATTTGTCCGCAGGCCAGGTAAATTGCTCCGGATTACTGGAGAAACAGCTTGTTCCAACTTATCAGTCCCATCACGGCTCGGCCGTCGAGGTCTGATTGGAGCATTGCTTCCCAAGTTAG
>NW_002990804.1:0-422 GCF_000003125.1 Talaromyces stipitatus ATCC 10500
CACCCTACCCCTAACCCTAACCCTAACCCTAACCCTAACCCTAACCCTAACCCTAACCCTAACCCTAACCCTAACCCTAACCCTAACCCTAACCCTAACCCTAACCCTAACCCTAACCCTAACCCTAACCAATCCTTAATCCCTAATTCACTCCCTTCCCTACCTCCATCCAATCTTCACTCTTACTCCCCCTTCTCTTCTCTAACCCTAACCCTTTATTTCCATCTCCCTCTCCCTAACCCTTTATTTCCATCTCCCTCTCCCTTTCCCTATTCCTAACCCTCTCCCTTTCCCTATTCCTAACCCTCTCCCTCTCCCTCTCCCTCTCCCTTTCCCTATTCCTAACCCTCTCCCTCTCCCTCTCCCTCTCCCTCTCCCTCTCCATATCCCTCTCCCTCTCCCTTTCCCTCCCCCTCTCCCTT
>NW_002990778.1:0-472 GCF_000003125.1 Talaromyces stipitatus ATCC 10500
CAAAAATCTAACTACTAATACGACTAGGGCATTGGTTAATTCTATGCCCCATAACGTTACAACCACTGCAGTCGTACGCCGCCAATTTCGCTGCAGTGGTTGTGGTGTTGAAGGACATAAAATTAATCGATGTCCTAATCGTACTACTAATTAATTTTTTGTATATAATTTGTATGTGATTAAGAAATTGTGATTTGAAATCAATATAGAGAGTTATTTTTCGGGGAGGTGGGCGGGTCGCTTGGGTGGGCGGTTCGCTTGGGAATTACGTTAAAGGGTATTGTTGGATTAGCTAAGCTGATTCAACCAATCAGACAGAAGAGATTTGTCAGCCAATAATAGCGAGCCACACATTGATCCACCGAATAGGGAGTAAAAGATATCTTCCACCTGGACTGTACTTAGAGACAAGAACAAGAACAACAAGGGGATCAAGGATTCCATACTTTTGCATACATAATTTGATACGTTG
>NW_002990537.1:0-950 GCF_000003125.1 Talaromyces stipitatus ATCC 10500
AATATGACCATCCGTCTGCTTTCAGCTTTCAAGCCTAGATATATGACATTGACGATCAATATGGCCACCCCCGAGCCTACCAGCCCCCTAGGGCAACAAGCGCAGCAGCTCTCGAGCCATCTGATTCCAGGCAGAATTCAGCACGGCTGAATAGGGATGAACGGATCCGAGTATTAACCCTTCGAGATGCTGGATTTACATATCTTCAAATCTCTCAGCAACTTCAAATTAGCTATCGCCAAGTCCAATATACGTGCCAAAGCCAGCAAGCAACCCCTAAAAAGGCCCGTGGCAACCCTCCGAAGCTCTCCGAGGCTGAAGTTGATCATATTATCGAATGGATTACTTCTTCGAAGCGTACGCGACGTATGCCTTATTATAAGGTTATACAAGAGCTTAACCTATCTATTGGAAAGCACGCCCTGGCTCGAGCTCTTAAAAAACGAGGTTACACAATGCAAGGCTCTTAATAAACCTCCTCTATCAGATAAACATAAACAAGTACGTCTTGCCTGGGCCCTAGAGCATTTGAATTGGACGACTGAACAATGGAATCGTATCCTTTGGTCTGATGAAACATGGGTTACTTCAGGATTTCATACGAGAATCTGGGTAACTAGAAAGGCTGGTGAAGAGTTAGAAGAGACTTGCATACGATCCTCTCCTGCACGGAAACGTGGATGGATGTTCTGGGCTACTTTTCATGGGAATAACAAGGGTCCGTGTTTATTCTGGGAGAGGGAATGGGGAACTATTAACTCGGAGAGATATTGTCAACGGGTTATACCAATTATTGATGGCTATATTCGCTTATTACGAGACGATATCTGGCTTCAATTTATGCAGGATGGGGCACCTGGCCATGCGAGTAAGGAGACTCTCGAAGAGCTTCATTCTCGTGGGATATATCCAATTTATTGGCCAGCATTCTCACCTGATCTCAATCCAAT
>NW_002990314.1:0-1117 GCF_000003125.1 Talaromyces stipitatus ATCC 10500
CTGGATCGCCTCCTTTGCTACTGGGCGATCAGTTCAGATCCGACTTGATGGAGAGATTGGCCCCTCAACAGACATTGCCTGCGGCCTTCCACAAGGATCCCCAGTATCTGGCATTTTATTCATGCTCTACATAGCGCCTCTATTCCGTCTAGGAAACCCAAGGAACAAATTTGGCTACGCCGACGACGCAGCTAACCTGGCGATCTCGACATCCCTTGCTACTAACTGCGAAGCCTTATCAGACTCACTTCAAGAAGCTCTTAACTGGGGTGCTGCAGAGGGCATTACTTTCGCACCAGATAAATACGAGCTTCTTCACTTCTCTCGACGAAAAGCAGACCAGGACCCAACCTGCACACCTTCAGTAAAAGCTGGATCTATTACAGTCTCAGAAAATACTAAACGCCTATATCTACGTTGGCTAGGAATCCTCTATGACAAAAAGCTCACATTTAAATGGCATGTCGGTGAAACAGCATCTAAAGCCCTCACTGTGGCTAATGCCCTTCGCTCTCTAGGGAATACTGCCCGAGGAGTTAAACCTTATTTACTACAGCAAGCTGTATTAGCCTGTGTACTCCACAAAGCATACTATGGTGCTGAAACCTGGTGGCCAGGACGTACTCGCCCTGGGCCTACCCAGACTTCAAACCGAGTTGGCGAACATCTTAAGAAACTAACTAAAGTAGTACTAACAGGCGCAAGAGCAGTCCTTCCAGTTTTCCGCACAACCCCAATATCTGTCCTTTACCGGGAGTCTGGATTCTCTCCACCAGAAATTGAACTAGATCGAATAGCCCTCCTCGCAACTGTCCGCCTACGGCGTCTGGATCCTTACCACCCACTTCGAAGACGCGCGGAACAGGTTGCCAGTAATAGCCGACAAACCAGCCGATTTGCCCGCCGCATACTGGCCCTCCCCAACTCTGAGCAGATAAACCCTCTCCAACACGCTCCCTGGCACCCTCGCGAGACGCGCGAGAATGCTCAAGCTCGAATAGGAGCTCCCATGGGACGCAGTAAGGAACAGGCAGCGGCTGATTTTATAGCTTTCACGCACCATCCCTAGCTCTGATATATAATCTTTTCAGATGGATCTAGACTAGTAGACGGACGT
>NW_002990707.1:0-646 GCF_000003125.1 Talaromyces stipitatus ATCC 10500
ACTATTTCTGATTGGACTGTTTTAATATTATCAACCCTAACCCTAATACACCAGCATCGTAAGTGTATTTCTGAACTGAACTTCAGCTATGACATTATCACGATTCTACCGTCAAAGACTGCCTTAGGCAGCTATTCTTGCACCCGGGTGCAGGAGTGGGTAAAGGCAGCGAAATTTCACAGCACTAAGGATATCCCTGGGGAGCCTTGTTCTATGACTTTCACAACGTGAGAAGAGCTTCATCTTTGAGGATTTGTTGTAGGCTGTGTCTGGAGACTCTGAAATGATTTTATAGGCATGCTCTGGCATGGAGCATGCCATGAGCACGCACTGCACCGGTGATGATAATCCCCAAAAACAACGCCGTAATAATACCAGTGATTGTATACAAAATAATCATCGCCACCGCCGTAGTCGATGAAGACACCGTCCCCCCAGCTCCAGAGGAAGTCGAATTCCCGCTCCCAAAAGTCGTAGCACTACTCGTCGACATATCGGCAGTAATACCCGCAGTGACCGTGTCGTTGGTACTAGGCAAATTGCTCAAAAACAGCTGCGCCGCGGTCGAATTGACGATAGTGAAAACGTTGAAATAAGTAACTCTCGGGTCGTTGACGGTATAATTGCAATGATTTGACTGTACACT
>NW_002990486.1:0-976 GCF_000003125.1 Talaromyces stipitatus ATCC 10500
ACCCTGATACTCTTTCCTCAAGCTGGTTTGTCAACTTCCCAGAAGGCACGAAATTACCACTGCCTATCCAGCTACGCCTTTTTGGCACTATTACCAATGCTCGTCACCTCTCTAAGAGAACAACAGTTATCCAATGCACACGATGCTGGAAATGGCATAATGCACGATCCTGTGCCCGCCCCTCTCGATGCCGGCTCTGCGGCTCCTCAGAGCATACTGAACAGGGACATGTTAACCGCTGCACAGCCCTGGAGCCTCATCAGTGCCCTCCCAGATGCATACACTGCCATGGACCACATCCTGCTGATTTCCCAGAATGCCTCCTGCGCCCTAAAGGCAACTCTAAACATACTAAAGCTCAACAAGCAGAGATCCGGAAATCCTGTGCTATTAACCTCGCAAAAGCTCGAACTGAAGGAGGATGTAGCACTCAGCTCTCCATTGGCACACAAGAAACACCTATGGCACTAGACGAGATGCCAACTCAGCCTCCAACCCATGAGATTATCTCTCCTTTCCGTTCAGTAACCCCTCCACCTCGCGCCCCAACAGAAGATCCCCCAATTACAGCTCGCGCAGTCCGCTTTACTACCCCTCAATCACAAAATCGGTTCGCCTCTCTTCTCGAACGGGAACTATGATCTATCACTATCCAACTCAAAAGGCGCCTCTTAAAATCCTACAGTTAAATATAGGGCACGCGCCAGATGCACATGAAATAGCTCTCACATTGGCATACACAAGCGACATTGATATTATCCTAATCCAAGAACCATATATATTCAAAGATCTTAGCCGACAGATCACAAAAAACACCCATCATATGAATGCTTCTCCCCAACTGACAGTTGGGCGATAAGTGGCCGACCACGAGTTCTCACCTATGTTCGAAAGAAGAAGGCATTCGGACCTCCCAGCTGCGCCCCTTCACAACTGATACCAAGAGGCCTCGGATCTCCTATTCCTACAGATTTTT
>NW_002990335.1:0-1085 GCF_000003125.1 Talaromyces stipitatus ATCC 10500
CGAGATAAAGATTAACATCTTAAAGCAGAATTTTGATTTCCTTTTTTTTATAAGAGATTTACTCTTACTTTAAGGTAGCCAAATTATCATTTACTCACCTGTACACCACTACTTTACTTAAAAAATAAATAAAGTCGTACGATTAGCATGTGTCAAGTACTTGGACAGCGTTCAATCAGAGCCATCATCAAACTCAATAATTATTTTTTTTATAATGTATAATAACATTAAGATTAGAGATAATTAATATATAAAATTAAATAGATAATATATATTATTAATAATAAGACGGTTTCTGTACTATTATGATTCTAAATAAAAACTAAATAAAGGGATACATGCTCGAAAACAATACATAAATTTTTAATTTATAAAGTTTTTTTAGTTTCTACTAAACCCCATCATCTCTTGATCTCGCTATATTACACGTGTATATTTATATAATTTCCGAACTTTCCATTTATTGGTATAAATACCTGTTATAGGGTTACACCCTAGCTCTTAAGATGAATCGAACATCTATACGGATATTAACAGTATCCTGCTCTACCATTGAGCTATAAGAGCTTGTCTATGCATACATAGTATTATTATTATTATTATTAAATTAAAAGAATTCTTTTATCAAATAGAATCGTAATATATCATCTGGATATAATTAGTGTAAGTCTAATCCATCTTTAATATATGAACAACTTAAAACTACAAAAACTTGAGCTTGGATGAAAGCAATAGCTAATTCTAAACCTGAAAAAGCTATTATAAATGCTAAAGGTAACAATCCTAAGAAAAAGAATAATAAACCACTAGTCATAATATTATATGTAAATCCACCTAAAATAGATAAAAGCATATGTCCTGATAATATGTTTGCAGCTAATCTTAATCCTAATGAAACATTTCTTGATAAATAAGAAATAAATTCAATTAAAACTAATAAAGGTAATAAACCTAAAGGACAACCAGAAGGTACAAATAAAGAGAAAATTTTAATCCGTGTTTTTGGAAACCTAAAATTGTTGCACCTAAACAACTGTAAACTCATAGAAAAGTTAAACAAATGTGATGTAGATGCAAACTATACG
>NW_002990710.1:0-630 GCF_000003125.1 Talaromyces stipitatus ATCC 10500
AGTATTAGAAAAGGTATGTCACTCTCTTTGAAGACTGCTTATTTCAAGATCATCTAAAAGGCAAGGGCTAGGAAACTGAACTTCAATCGGCAATTGACACTCCGGGTAGTGTGGGCACCTTAGAACCGCGTGCACCTACCCTTGGATTCAGGGGCCTCATTTCAATCCCCTGCATTGTCACAACAGACCTATCCACTCTCTACCCATCACGATGGCAGGCTACACGCTTGTGGCACGTGTGGTTGAACAATGTCAACCCCGTCTTGAAGTTACTTCACATTCCAACTATACAGCCTTGGTGTTGATTCATGTCATAGTTTATTGAAGGTCCTTTGACGAAAGAATATGGCCTGGATAACACTGAAAGTGAGAAACCACTGCTCGAGGCCGAAGAGTTCATGGAGGTCATACAATGCCACTGGGCCGCTGACATTAATATCTTCCCCAACGAGCGACAACGTGTCCAGGTTGCGGCCATTCTTCTGCTGGCCGCTTACACTGGCTCGAGGCCTGGAGCACTTCTCCACATCACATACCGTGACCTACGCCTGTATGTGGAGAAGCACCGCAGGACCGGCAAGCATGAGCTAAAGCTTAAGGTGACGCTGACTAAAACAAAATCGGGGCAGA
>NW_002990284.1:0-1173 GCF_000003125.1 Talaromyces stipitatus ATCC 10500
ATGACGCACTTAACACCAGGAACGGCCCAATTATCACGGAAACGCTTAATCTCGCACCAGGGAGCGAAGTCAAAGTATGGCGCGAAGGAGATGGTTGGTCAGGACCGTACAAAGTTATATCAGTCAATGGCCATGACGTGACTGTAGATCTTGGAAATGGTGCTGTTGCATTCAGGGCGACGTCGGTACAGCAGTATTTACGTGATAGCAAGGATGAGAGTGATCGCCTGATTAGATTGCCTCTCTCTCCCCCCCAAGAGGATCTCAATCGCCAGGACGGTCGGTCCCAAGTCGACTTCGACCAGACTCCGAGGACTAGAGCAAGGGTAAGACTGCAAGACCATCCTGCAAATCCGAATCACCATGTTGAGACTGGGGGAGTCCACGCACCGCAGACCCCCGAGATGCCTGCGTTGCCACGCCGCCGAGGACGACCGCGTGGTTCCAAAAATAAGCCAAAAGCGTACGCCGAAGTGTTCATATCCAAAAAGGAGAGGGACGACCTTGAACTTGCCGTCAAGCTGCGGCGTGAAGGCAAGATCGCCACCAACGGCGCGCCGTTCGAATTATCAGGAAAAACAGAGATCGACAGCTTGATAGCAAATGGGACCTTCAAGATCCTTCACCGTGCCGATATGGACCTGCGTGGCATCAGAATTTTCAATTCCCGCCTTGTCAACGAGATAAAGGGCAAGAACGAGATTCCCTATGAGAAATCTCGACTTGTTATACAAGGATATAACGACGCTGGGAAGGATAAGATCTTGACCCAGGCACCCACGATCCAGCGTGCAAGCCAACGCTTATTAGTGTCGCTTATCCCCACACTCATTGAGATGGGAATGGTCGTTGAGATCCGGGATATCACGCAAGCATACACACAGGCGAAGACCAAGCTCGAGCGTCTGATTATCGCCAATCTTCCCATTGAAATGCAGGATAAGTATCCACCAGATTCACTCCTATTAGTTGAAGGCCCGCTATATGGGATCCCTGAGGCAGGTGTTCATTGGTTTGGAACATACCAGGCGCACCATCTTAACAAATTGAACATGGAAACCTCGACGTACGACCCATGCCTTCTTATCTCAAAGCTAGGAGACGACGAATTTGGACTTGTGGGAATGCAAACGGACGACACACTTCTTATCTATACAGAAAAGTTCTCCAGAG
>NW_002990464.1:0-984 GCF_000003125.1 Talaromyces stipitatus ATCC 10500
GCTTAAACCCATTTTATTCCTAATATTAATGATCGTACAATGGGAAAATACCGAATGTTGATTCTTGATGGCCATGGAAGCCATTTGACTCCAGAATTTGATCGTACATGCACTGAGAATAATATTATTCCAATCTGCATGCCACCTCATTCTTCGCATCTATTACAGCCTCTTGATGTTGGCTGTTTTGCAGTTTTAAAACGGTATTATGGGCAGGTTGTTGAGCAACGAATGAGGCTTGGATTCAATCATATCGACAAAATGGACTTTTTAACAGCATTTCCACAGGCTCGTACAGTGGCATATAAAGCTCAATCTATTCAGAATAGCTTCGCAGCCACTGGATTAGTGCCTTTCAATCCAGATCGAGTTCTTCAATATCTTAATATTCAATTGAAGACTCCAACCCCCCCTCCAAGTCGATCAAGCAATACAGCATCATCCTGCTTACAAACACCTCAAAATATACGCCAATTTGTACGCCAGTCAACTACAATCAATAAACATATAAATGAGCGCACAGGAAATCAGAATCAAGAAATCAATCAGGCAGTTATACGGTTGTCAAAAGCCTACGAAATACTAGCGAATGATACTTTACTCGTACGGAAAGAAAACCATGATTTACGAGCTGCGAATGAAAAAGAGAAGCAAAAACGCCAAAAATCTAAGAAACAGATATCTATTGAGCATGGGATTACTAGTGAAGAAGCTCAAGCGCTTGTACAAGGTCAGGTTGAGGCATCTCAAGCTGTTACGGCTGCTCCAGTTGAGCCGGAGCTCCCAGCTTCTCAAGCAGTCGTACGCCGCCAATTTCGCTGCAGTGGTTGTGGTGTTGAAGGACATAAAATTAATCGATGTCCTAATCGTACTACTAATTAATTTTTTGTATATAATTTGTATGTGATTAAGAAATTGTGATTTGAAATCAATATAGAGAGTTATTTTTCGGGGAGGTGGGCGGGTCGCTTGGGTGGGCGGTCG
>NW_002990861.1:0-316 GCF_000003125.1 Talaromyces stipitatus ATCC 10500
ACAGTGCAACCTATGATCGAGAATGAGGGTGAAGACTGCCCCGATAACGCTAGGAACAAGACATCCGCAGATTCAGCTCCAAAGTCAACTGATGGGAGAGAGGATAAGAAGAGGAAGGAGCGAGACCCAGATACCCCCAACGAGAAAAAGCGGAATGCCCCAAAGCCAGGAGTGTCGGTGGAGGAGTGGCTCAAGAAGCTACGCAAATGGAGAAGCAGAGACGACAACTGCGGATACTGTGGTATAAAGGGCCATGGTTGCTCAAAGTGCTATTATCTTGCAGATTCACCTCCACCAAATTGGTATCCAAAATTGG
>NW_002990389.1:0-1034 GCF_000003125.1 Talaromyces stipitatus ATCC 10500
TTCCGGCTTGACGCTGACTTAGTCAACTCCACGCGAAAGTCTCGACACGTATCCGTATCCAGATCCGAAGACCACCAACAACAGATAACGAGCGAACAGAACGCCGAACCAACAAAGGAAATGTGTATATATACAAAATGAGTGAAGGATCTCGGTGCGGGGTGACGTGATATTTATGTTTTGGTGCCCGGTTCTATTTCTAAACGTGTCAAGTGGCTGATCCGTCCAAGCCGAATCAACATGGTTACTCTTCATCAGGGTAGTGTCGCACTCACTGTGAGCGCGTGGTTGTTAAGGGGGTTACGTGATGGAACTGCGTCAATAGACCAGTCCGCATCATAAATTCAATACTCTGCCGAACCCACTGAGGTTCGCTAAGGAGCTTCCGATAATCTGTTTCGCGTGCTTCTTTCCAGAGAGTCTCCATACGCAGGTTTATATGGGTAGGACACCGTATGAGGACGTGGGCCGTATCCTGATCCCCAAGGCCACATTCGCATTGAGGTGAGTCTTCAATCCGTACACTCGCTAGGAAGCTGCGTAGCGCTGATTTATCTGTTTGTAGTTGGATTAACACTGAACTCCAAGCCCGTCGTAATCCCTCGTGCAGCTGCAACACCATCTTCGTTGGTGCTTTGATTATCTGATAGAGATGCCGTCCATGGTTGGCATGCTCCCACTGTTCCTTCCACCTCTTTGCAAAGCCTGCATGTAGCCTCTGGCGACACACTGCCATAAGGATAGTTGACTGATTTGGAATATACGACATTCGTGCGGCGTGTGGTGTAGTCTGATTGGGTGCGCTGATCCTGGCTATGCGGGCGTTCTCCTGTGTATGCCGTGTCGCCTCGACTGCAGCCAACTTTGCCAGCTGGTCTGCTTTCTCGTTGCCTGGGACCCCTTCGTGGCCTGGCACCCACTGTAGTCGTACACGCCATCGAGATCGGTTGTCGCGTAGAGGCCCAGTGTCGTACGATCCGTCGATGATATACTGCCCAGAGGACCGCCCTGGCTGGCACGTGGCGCGTATTGCG
>NW_002990630.1:0-880 GCF_000003125.1 Talaromyces stipitatus ATCC 10500
ATCTTGTATGTAAAAACAGGTTCAATACTCCTAGATAGTGGTTTGAGAGGAGTGCCGGAAATAGACCTAGTTCCTTATACGTAACGTAATTCCCAAGCGAACCGCCCACCCAAGCGACCCGCCCACCTCCCCGAAAAATAACTCTCTATATTGATTTCTCATATTTCAACGCGTCAAAATGCCACCAATTCGCAAGAAAGATCCCTTAAAATCTACTCAGATAGAGGGAAAGATCCAGTTAGCTATTTCTGATTTGAAAAATGGAAGAATTTCCAATATTCGTGAAGCTACAAGGATTTATGATATTCCTCGTACGACTCTCCGAGATCGACTCAAAGGCATTGAATATAAAGGTGAAAAGCGCACCAACCACCATAAATTGACTCAATCTGAGGAGGATTCACTTGTCAAATGGGTTCTTGATTTAGATCGACGTGGATTATTTCCCCGACATTCTCTTGTACGAGAAATGGTCAATTATCTTCTACAACAACATGGAAAATCACAAGTTGGAAAAAACTGGGTGACCAATCTGATTAAACGCCGTCCGGAGATTGATTCTAAATTCGCAAGGAAATATAACTATGAACGTGCCAAATGTGAAGATCCAAAGATAATTCAAGAACATTTTGACCGCGTACGAGCTGCTATATCTGAGTATGGAATCTTACCAGAAGATATCTATAACTTTGATGAGACTGGCTTTGCTATGGGACTCTGTGCATCTGCGAAGGTTATTACTGGAAGCGATCGATATGCTCAGCCAAAGCTTTTACAGCCTGGAAATCGAGAATGGGTGACTGCAATTGAAGCAACAAATTCAACTGGTTGGGCGTTACCTTCGTACATTATTTTCAAAGCAAAGAAAACGTACGATTAG
>NW_002990369.1:0-1050 GCF_000003125.1 Talaromyces stipitatus ATCC 10500
ATGTAGGACCAGTCGAGAGCGATGGCGGTGATGTTGAAGACACTAAGATGGCGGCGTAGTTACCGAGAGCGATTAGGTTGATAGCAATGCACCAAAAGACGGAGAACCATACGGCGTACAATGGAGTACCCGTCACCGAGTTCACTTTACGCCACACACCGGAAAAGGGCAGCAAACGGTCACGAGAGAAGGCAAAGACTGTACGGGCAAGAGCTTGAGTAGCAGTGAAGCAGATGAATTGCAAGAGAATAAAGGCGCAAGAGGCGTAGACGAGACCACCTTGTTTGCCGAGACTGTTGTAGAAGATCTGGGCCACGGGTTGTTCAATCGGAGAACTGAGGATGGAAGCTACATCGCCCATGCAGAAACATAGGACAATGTTGAACAAAAATCCGAGAACGTATACGGCGCCCATGGCAAGGAAGATGGCCCATGGAGCTTTGATCTCGGGATTACGGATTCTAATCAATTAGCACGTATTCAAGCTACCCAGAGAAGGAAACTTACTCTTCGGCAATATGAGCCGTAGCGTCGTAATCCGTCATAGTCCACGAAACAGACAAGAATCCAAACATAAATGAAAATCCCACCGGTGACCAACCCGAATCCGGCTCAACGTGCGTAAAGACATACTTTGCATTATGCTTATTCTCTGTTTTGGCCAACAAGGCAATACAGCAAGTCACCAGCACGAGCAGATGGAAAATAACATACGACCGAGTCATCTTCTCCATCCAGCCGGTGGGCAATGAATTGAGAACACCACAGAGAACAGTCAAGGCGGCCATGACACCGACCGTTTGTCCTGTTGTCGGAAGCCATTCGAAATCACGACCCATGGAGACTGCTGCAAGCAACATTTGAGCCGATCCATACTCGGAAGAAGCGATACCAGCAATCTGACCGAGCAGATTGATCCAGCCAGTGTACAGCTGATAGAAGCACCCATCGTGGAGGTACAAGACGAGAAACAGTAAATAGAGACCGCCGCTTGTGGGATATGCGGATACAATTCAGCCACAGACGCCGCAATACACATACATCCCGCAC
>NW_002990337.1:0-1083 GCF_000003125.1 Talaromyces stipitatus ATCC 10500
ACATATCCTGTATTCCTCATAAAAATCTGCGTATCTCACCCTTCGCAAATCCGAATTGTACGTCCTCTACATTGCATCCCGTTGGCTGGCTCTGAATCACTTGATCCAAGGCTCGTATTCGTGTCAATCCTGGTCCTTACTGATAACGACGTCGACCTGGAACGCACGTCATCTACGTGCGTGTTCGTACATGTTCCCACGTCAGTGTCCTTGTCATTTGCAGGCTCCAATTGAGCCGCTGTTTCTGCGCTTTCATAGGTGCCAACTGCTTCCGGATCTACCTCACGGGATTGATCAAGCACTCGCGTGTCAATGATGAACTGCGCGATTGCAATTGCAGCCTTTTTTTCCTTGAGTAATGCTTGCAGATCTGTTGTGCGTCGGAATCCCTTGATTCGTGACCACATGAGACCGCGTTCATTCTCATACAGTGGGCATTCCATGAGGATATGTCGTACTGATTGACCAGATAGGCCGCAGGCACAGTATGGTTGTTCTCGCCTGTTAATTCGCCACAGATAGTGCGCTAGCCCGATTCGTTCGGTACGCAGCTGTATCAGTATTGACGATGTTGCTTTGCGGAGAAAGGTCCAATATTGGAGTGTGCGCTTGGAAGGCTGAGTGACAAGTTTTTTGGTAGGTTTCCCTGCCTTTTGCTTGTCCCACCGTCTCTCCCAGGCATCCTTGGTTGATTGGCGTATTCTGCGTTTTGCAGCTGCTGCGAGTATGGTCCATCCTTCACTTGATAGATCTCCAGGTACGATTTGCCTTCGTGCACCCATTAGAGCCGCACGTTTTGCAGCCCTGTCTGCAGCTTCATTTCCAGGAACACCCTCATGGCCTGGAATCCACCTCAGTGTTACATCGATGTCCTCATCCGTACACTTCCTCAGTGAATCGACACAGCCCTGAATGTACGTTTGACCAGAGACCATACGCGGGTTCATGAGAGTTTTAAGCGCGGCTTGGCTATCTGAGAAAATAACTAGTTTCTTGGTTCGTATGTCCTGATCTGCAATTTGAAGCGCAGTTTCGAGCGCGATTTGATCCCACAGACCTCAGCTGCGTATACTGTTGAGGTGC
>NW_002990207.1:0-1502 GCF_000003125.1 Talaromyces stipitatus ATCC 10500
TCAATCTCTATTCAATTGCATTTTATCATTATACTCCGAATGCAATCTTTGATATATATATCTTCTATATTCTATGATAAATCAATTTACTATCTCTTGATATGACTATCTAAAATGATCCTATGGAATCTATTCTCTTCTATATATATCCTCTTTCTTATTCACTCCCTTACATTCTAACCCTAAAACTCCATTCCCATGCTCCTTCCTCTTATATATATTCTTTTCTCTTGAATCATGCATTTCTTCTCCTAATATCTGGACCCGGCCCCTAAAATATATATTTAAAATATATAATCCTGAATCCCTATTCTTCATGATATTTTGATCCTCTATTCCACTCCACCATATATATCCTACCACCGCCAATACCGGGAAATCATCCCTATAAAAATCCGAAATCCATCATATGAATATAAATATAACCCCTCCATGTGGTTGATAAATATATAAAATACATCCATCTTTCAAAAAATTAGCATAATGGAACTGTCACCTGGCTTACTGACTGAATGGTCAACTGATCCTCTTGTTAAACCGTCAACTGGCCCGATTACTTAACGGCCAACTGGCAACTGACTAAACTGCCCACTGGCAACCGCATAACCGCCAACTATTAAATGGTTGAACTGTCAACTGCCAACGGGCTTCCTGCCTGAACCGTTAACTGGCCACTTGCATAATCGCCAACTGTCAATTTGCTTAACCACCAACTGCCAACTGGCTAACCACCAACTGCCCAACTTACTCAACTGCCAACTGGCTAAACCCCCAACTGTCAATTTTCTCAACTACCAACTGTCAAATCATTGAACCGCCAACTGTCAATTGATTAAACCCCATTTGTTAACTTTCTCAACCGCCAGCTGGCAAATGGCTAAACTGTCAACTGGTTACTGCCTAAACCGCCAACTGTCACATGCCTGAACTGGCAACTGGCAACTGGCTTTCTTCCTCAACCTCTTTGCCGGCTCCATTACCGACTTGCTTAACCACCAACTGGCACTGGCTAAACCGCCAACTGGCTGACTTGCTCAACTGCCAACTGCCAACTGCCAACTGTCAACCGCCAACTATCAACTTGCTGAATTGTTACCTGACTTACTTACCGAACTGTCAACTGGTGAAACCGCTAACTGCCAACTGCCTAAACCGCCAACTGTCAACTTGCTTAACTGACAACCGTCACCTGCCACCTGGCTCAACTATGAACTTGATGAACGGTAAACTGGCTTCCTGGCTGAACTGCCAACTGTCAGCTTGCTCAACTGCGAACTGGCTGACTGGCTAAACCACCAATTCGCTGACTTACTCAACCGTTATATGGAAATTTACCCTGCCGCCAACTGTCAATTGGCTGAATAACAACTGGCCCGCCTGCTTAACTGCCGACTGGCTAACTTGATAAACCACCAACTGCCAACTGGTTAAACCGCCAACTGTCAAATGGCTCCACCGTCACCTGCTCTCCTCTCTTAATTGGCAATGCCCTTCCTGACTGA
>NW_002990877.1:0-300 GCF_000003125.1 Talaromyces stipitatus ATCC 10500
CCATCCAAAATCCGAGTCGGTCGCTCATATCTATCTCCTTTTGTGTACCCCTCGTCGCCTGGCATCCTACGGTTAACACGTCGACCGCGCATCGGCTTGTAGACCGGACATGGCACAGCCAATATGTTGGTCGATTTCGACAATCTTTTCGACGGAGGAGGTTTCGAGGAGGCTGGAGGTGACTCGTTTTTCGACACCGAGGACTACACCTTCTGACGTTGCTACCTGTTTTTCTTTGGTGAGTATCACCTGATAGAGGATATGACTGAGGTAGACGTACTCCGATGGCAGTTGAACCAA
>NW_002990570.1:0-929 GCF_000003125.1 Talaromyces stipitatus ATCC 10500
AAAATTTTTTTCGCGTAATTTCTATGTCACCGTGATTATACAGTTAAAGTTAGATTGTCGGTATTGAATGGGCACCGTTCTGAGTGTCTTCAATAACCACCTGGGCATGCAAGCGCACCGCAAGGAGGATTTGACACTCAATTCTACTCTACCGGCTTTCTTCCTATTCTCTGAAGATTATGGCAAGCTCAAACAGCTCCAACGAGTTGAAGGGAAATGGAGACAAAAGAGAAGGCAAGTCTCGCCGGTAAATGCCATTAGCAAAGGGGATTGACATGCTTAACTACCAGCCAGCACCTCACGAAGCCCTCAATTTGAAGATACTATTGCCGTTGCAAAAAGAAAGACA
Source organism: Talaromyces stipitatus ATCC 10500 (assembly GCF_000003125.1). Classification (NCBI taxonomy): domain Eukaryota; kingdom Fungi; phylum Ascomycota; class Eurotiomycetes; order Eurotiales; family Trichocomaceae; genus Talaromyces; species Talaromyces stipitatus. Next base: position 350 of record NW_002990570.1, read on the forward strand.
GTTGATACTTTTAAAAAGCTTCATGGGCTGGCAAGAAGAGAAAACAGTTGAAACAAGCGTTCATGGTTCTAGCACAAGGTCGGGTGGTGCCGGGCTAAGATTTTCCAGGCCACAGTCCTCAAGAGGATATTTTGAGAATAATAGACAGTAGAGAAATAAATATACTTAACAGTATGAGGCCAAAACGGCTGACCACCTCCATAGGAGATCTAAGTAATGGAGGTAAACGCTGAGGCACAGTCTCACTGTACACCTCTGTACCCATCTAGCCACCTTTGTCTATACCTATACCACCATACCGTTTGATCTAGTATGGCAGAATGCGGTGACTAAAAAATCAGTAGAAAAGCTGCGCACATACTATACAGTCCAATATGGTAAGATATAATACTCAAGGAGTGCTCGGCAAAGGACAACATACCGTAAAAAGCGGCAACCGATTGTGGCTACTACACGTTACAGTACGCCCTCGAATGTATTCATTCCCAGGTGCTCATATCCATGACTTCATTATACTGCTCTATACGACCCGTACGCGATCGTGTTATCGTCAACCAAACCCGACTTGTCTCGTCGATCA
>NW_002990826.1:0-377 GCF_000003125.1 Talaromyces stipitatus ATCC 10500
GGACATGTCAAGGGTATCAATACTGTGCGCGTTGAATGGACCAAGAGCGCCTCTGGCGGTTGGGACATGAAGACCATCGAAGGCAGCGAACAGTTGGTGGACATGTTCGATATCAACGCAAAATACCAGTGTCGAACGACGATCGCTAGCATGCGTGAGCCAAGATCGCACTGTAACATCATTCACGGTAGCAGTATTTACAGCTTCAGATAGAGCTCTTGTCGCAAAATCTCCTGATGAATCCCTAGCAACGCGTGATAGATCGACGTGGGTTTTTACTGTAGTGAAGATAGCATCCGACAGCCATTTTTCACCAATCATGTCAATGTAATCCTTATGATAAACAATATGGTCAATTGCAGACCCCAGTTTCAATC
>NW_002990898.1:0-272 GCF_000003125.1 Talaromyces stipitatus ATCC 10500
TGATACAAGAGAGTAGGCAAAAATGCCAAAGTACGACGGTTTATGTGTAATCTTCTACAATTATCAATGTATATCTCATATCTCATCAGCAAAGAGTAATAATATAGTCTAGAGAAGTAATGCATTTGCGGAATCTCGGAAGAATCCATTGGCACTTGAAATTGTCTAATTAAGTAATGTTTGACTAAGCTCATGCACAGCATTGAATTCGCAATGGATCGCAACCACTCCATCCTACAGGAGTTCTTCACACCATCTCATGCTCCTACGGC
>NW_002990328.1:0-1090 GCF_000003125.1 Talaromyces stipitatus ATCC 10500
ACTATCATAACTGAACAGTAGGTTTTGCAGAGAGGGAAAGAAAGAAGAGAAGAGAAAGAAAGAAGGAGAAGAGGAAGAAAGAAGGAGAAGAGAAATATAAAGGAAGAGTAGGGCTGTCTTAGCTAGGTGCTAAGGAGAGGTTGGCGAGGGCAGATATCCTCATAGAAGTGGGTCTCTGCTAGCCATGAGGCTAGCTTTTGTGCTCCTTTAGCAGTGCCTAAGAGAAAAGAGATAACCTCAGAAGGGGGCCCAGGAGGCCGAGGGGCTCATCTCTTAGCTATATGACAGAAGAAGAAGTGCAGAGGTGCTTTTCGTGCTCCGCATCGGCAGAGAAGATAAGCATCATCATGATTGAAGCGTTCATGGTAGTCTGCAAAGTCTCCATGACCAGTACGGGCCGCAATAACATGGCCGAGGTCAAGTCGGTTGAGTTGAAGCTCCCCAGGGCGCTTAGGGGAAGTGGTTATTTCTAGATCTTGATAGCTCTGTGGTGCCACCTTCTCCCATTGTGACTGAGCAGCGGATAGGGATTGAGTCTTGGCGTATCTCTTTAGCGAGGCGTATGAGGATTTGTGAGGATCAGGAGGGATTGAGGCAGCTCCCTCTTTGGCAGCGAGATCAGCCGCTTCGTTCTCAGGGATTTTAGCGTGTCCAGGGACCCATCGGATTTGGATAGATCCGCTTTTGGTGTGAGGAAGCCTTTTGCGAAGTGGCCAGGCGGCTGCAAGGGTGCGGAAGGATTCAAAGATTTCTTGGGAAGATCCTGTAGAGGGAGATAAAAGGCGTATGGCAACTTCCAGGTTGTCAAGGCAGATCCATAGGTTGGTAGCAAATTGAGCTGTTGGGTACGCTATTGCTGCTTGAGCGCCAGCTAGAGCTGCTTCTGCTTCTGCGTCGAAGACCTCTTTCCCGTGTCCGTATGAGAGTGAGGAGCGGAGGAACTGATGGTGTGCTTGAAGTCCAATATAGCCACCCCCTGCACGTCCGTCTGCTAGCCTAGATCCATCTGAAAAGATTACATATCTGAGCTAGGGATGGTACGTTGAAAGCCATGAAATTAGCCGCTGCCTGTTCCTTGGTGCGTCCCATG
>NW_002990406.1:0-1023 GCF_000003125.1 Talaromyces stipitatus ATCC 10500
AATTCTGCCATCATGACTGGTGGTAGCGTGCCAGTGAGGAAGACCATCTGACACTGAATATCGCGTAACGTAGGAAGCAAGGCCAGTCCCTTGCGGTAAGAAGAGGCGGTCAGAGTCAGATGACACTCATCAAATACAACACGATCAAGTTGATTGGCAAGCTGTAGCCGAAGAAGAAAGGTTCGGAAGTTGATATGTACTGCCTGCTCAGCGCTTACTAGGATCAGTGGACTCGATCCAAGGTGCCTGGATTCATCCTGCTGATTCCAGATGGTCACCTTAATTCCAGCATTCTGACATCGAAGGAGCATGTCCTGCTTGAGGACCAATAAAGGGAGCACTACCACGGTTGTTCGTGCACCAGGAAGCTGGCAGGGCAGAAGATAGAGTAGGCTCTTGCCCTCATTTGTCCGAAGAACTGCAACCACTTGACTAAAACCCTGGATGATATACTGCAAGGCTTGTTGCTGATTACTGGTTCGATACTGCGCTTCTGGTCCATACATGCGCTTTAGAATGGTCTGCGCCTGCTCCATAGTCCAGCGCTGTTGACTCTGTCGTGGTTCGTGGCAACGATGAAATCGTTGAACTAGTGTGGACTCAGTTGCCTCACTCCGCACTCGCTTGGAAGGACTCTCATCCCATTCCCACTCTATATTGACGTTGGCTGGTTGCAAGGACTGAGTGAATACAGCAGGCAGTCGTCTTTTTAATAAGCTAGGTGTAGAGTACTGCGAGGGCTGTTTGATTAATTGATGCCAGATCTCGCTAGCTTGGCGGAATTCTTGAAGACCAGCATCGGTGAGACCGGCTCGAAAATTGATGGTCCCTCCATAGATCTGATTCCCAGTATGAGGTGTATGTGCAGCCTGATAATGGAATACCGCAGCCATACTGCCATTGTGATCCTCTATAAGGTCATCTTCATTATCAAGAGAATCCTCAATAAACTGTGACGCAAGAGTTCTAAACTTCTTAATGGCAATCCCAACAGTGATCTGGCGCAGGCTCGAATATGAATCT
>NW_002990781.1:0-468 GCF_000003125.1 Talaromyces stipitatus ATCC 10500
CCTAACCCTAACCCTAACCCTAACCCTAACCCTAACCCTAACCCTAACCCTAACCCTAACCCTAACCCTAACCCTAACCCTAACCCTAACCCTAACCCTAACCCTAACCCTAACTAATCCTTAATCCCTAATTCACTCCCTTCCCTACCTCCATCCAATCTTCACTCTTACTCCCCCTTCTCTTCTCTAACCCTAACCCTTTATTTCCATCTCCCTCTCCCTTTCCCTATTCCTAACCCTCTCCCTTTCCCTATTCCTAACCCTCTCCCTTTCCCTATTCCTAACCCTCTCCCTTTCCCTATTCCTAACCCTCTCCCTTTCCCTATTCCTAACCCTCTCCCTTTCCCTATTCCTAACCCTCTCCCTCTCCCTCTCCCTCTCCCTTTCCCTATTCCTAACCCTCTCCCTCTCCCTCTCCCTCTCCCTCTCCCTCTCCCTATCCCTAACCCTCTCCCTTTCCCTCTCCCT
>NW_002990866.1:0-313 GCF_000003125.1 Talaromyces stipitatus ATCC 10500
GTACTGCAGCTGGCGGAAATGTTCCAGTGGATTCAATGATATTTTTGGAGTTTGTTCCTGGAAGGTTTGTGTATCTGCAATCCAACGGGCAATTCCATAACTAATAGGACCTAGTCATCACTGGAACATATAGGCCCGCAGTAGCTTCCTTTGCAACTAGACCATTTAGCAACTGGTGATCTCGGTATTGCGCGGCTGTAATCCTCCCTTTCCGTAGAACGTCCAGAATCTCATTGGAGGCGACATCTATCCCTATGACTCATCTGGTATGGCCCCGTCTTTAGTACATTGAGGTCGTTGTGGTCTTTGAACG
>NW_002990315.1:0-1117 GCF_000003125.1 Talaromyces stipitatus ATCC 10500
ACCATCCAGGAAACACCTACTCGGTAGCTATCTTACTGATTAGAGCGTTGTGGGTTCGAATCCCACGCCCGGCACTCCTACGGGAGACATTTTCCACACCCCTCGGCTTTAGATTAGTACGCAACCTAGCCGATTGACATCTACGTGATGCTTCTGAGGTTTCTCCCACAGGGTTTCCCTCAGTTCGTGGGACGTGCCTTTATGACACAATTCACGGCGAATGCGCACCAGCGTCCACCCAATACTGCCCGAAGCAGCTATGTAAACGCGCCGAAGGCCCAAATCTACATTAAGACGTCTGTATGTATATAAAGTGCTATATATATGGATAGTGAAACCCAGGACTCACCTCCTGGCGGCCTTTGTCCCACTAGGGAATGGGCAGGAACCATGACAAAAGTCATGGCCTGCGGCCGTTAAATAGATACACACACACACACATTTATAAATTTGGGTGGATGCAAAACATCCTGATCCCAGCAAAAAAAGTCAGCTCTTGAGGCGACTTCCTTTTTAATTATTCATATCAAACAGTCAGAGGCTCAAATTCCTCACCCCTCTCTACTACCTAGCTCCCAAGAGCGCGGCCGTTGACGCGCCTCAACGCATCTGGCAACACCATGGCGCGTAAAGGCTCTGGTACAGATGGCCCTCTACAGACAGCCCTCCTGGAATCCACGTTTGCAGCCACGACAAGAGCTTCTGAAGGACAGAAGATCTTCAGCCCTATAGCTGCATTCCTCGACAAACACCGCAGCCAAACCGCCGGCCTTGCCCCTCACCTACTGAGAGCCCTCACCGCTCTAAGCGATGACCTCGCCTCAATAGCCCAACAACATTTCAACGCCTACATTAGCGGTATCTCGACGACCTCCATTCCCCCTGCCCTATCCTCTTCCCCTTCCCCCACCCCAAATTCCTTCCTCCCCTCACCCCCTCCCTCACGCCCCCCTCAGGTCTTGAACAGTCAACTTATGCAACTATTACCCAACATGCCCCAGCCAAATCAACTCCCACCACTCACTCTAAAGCCCCTGCTAAAAGCCTATGCCTCTGGTTAACACCCCTTCCTGACATCGGCTCTCGTACGTCTCCAGCTGATCATGCAGCTAGAAAA
>NW_002990427.1:0-1008 GCF_000003125.1 Talaromyces stipitatus ATCC 10500
CCACTTCGATCTACGCTTTACCAAATACGTGGCCAAGCCCACTGTAACGACCCATACACGTCGCCACTTCATCGATTGGAAACAGCCATCGACCGCAAACTGGGGAGTGATACTAGCCAACGCATCGAGACAATCTACCCCTTTGTAGTGCCACCGTGGTGGGAGCCACCAGAAGCAAGGATTGACGATACCCGTGAGGAGGCTATCAAGGCTATTGAAGCAATCTCAGGAACAGATACAACAATACAGTTCTTTACCGATGGGAGCGGCTTTGACAATGGGATTGGGGCAGCGGTCTACTCATCAATAGGACAGGCTTATAAGCCAGTAGGCTCATCTGACACACATACTGTTTATGCAGGGGAACTGGAGGGAATCGATGCGGCATTGGAAATCCTACTCCGAAGCCAGCCATGCGACGACAACCCACACGAAGCCACAATCTACACAGATAATCAAGCCGCAATACGCGCCACGTGCCAGCCAGGGCGGTCCTCTGGGCAGTATATCCTTCGACGGATCGTACGACACCTGGGCCTCCTACGCGACAACCGATCTCGATGGCGTGTACGACTACAGTGGGTGCCAGGCCACGAAGGGGTCCCAGGCAACGAGAAAGCAGACCAGCTGGCAAAGTTGGCTGCAGTCGAGGCGACACGGCGTACACAGGAGAACGCCCGCATAGCCAGGATCAGCGCACCCAATCAGACTACACCACACGCCGCACGAATGTCGTATATTCCAAATCAGTCAACTATCCTTATGGCAGTGTGTCGCCAGAGGCTACATGCAGGCTTTGCAAAGAGGTGGAAGGAACAGTGGGAGCATGCCAACCATGGACGGCATCTCTATCGGATAATCAAAGCACCAACGAAGATGGTGTTGCAGCTGCACGAGGGATTACGACGGGCTTGGAGTTCAGTGTTAATCCAACTACAAACAGGTAAATCAGCGCTACGCAGCTTCCTAGCGAGTGTACGGATTGAAGACTCACCTCAATGCGAATGT
>NW_002990651.1:0-834 GCF_000003125.1 Talaromyces stipitatus ATCC 10500
AAAACGAAATATCATAGCACCAGTTTGATTCCCAAACTCAATGAAGGTCTGAATCATATTCTGACTAATCGCTCTTTGAAGCGATCTTGGTAGCCATAACGAATAAACAAGACCGGTTTGACTCCTCTTTTCTTGATAACATGTCGCCCATTATCCCAGTCGCGAAACACATTTTGGTGGATATAGCTGGGTAAGTATTTCTTTAGAAGCGATAGAAAGATCGGCTGTAATTTGGAGCTCGTGGCGACTAGACGATCAGGATGCATTGAATTTGATTTAGCCATCTCTATAAGAGATTGGCTTTCGAAGATCGCACTGGGAGAATTTTCAATGTCATCATTCTCGCCTATCAAGTTGTCCTTCTCCAAGATGTCTTCCTAGTCATTGGAAACATCTAATTCGTGTGCATGGCGTTCCGTAAACCATTTAACACCTCGACCCTTCAAATATCTAAATAAAAATTAGTGATATTGCCTCAATATATCGCTCTATTAATGAGGGAAAAGATCATACCGATCATGTAGAACTTCCTCATAGAGTTGCTTTTCCATGTTTTGTTGATCAACATTACTAGCTTGTTGATAATTTGGAGTATTGACAAGCTTCTGCTTTGCTCGGTTGAACGCTTGATTATCATTGCGCTTTTCACGCTCAAGCTGTACATGTAGGGATCCTTTCTGCTCGAGGGCTTGTTTGCGTTGACGTCCTCGAACGGTGTGTATGTTATCTGAGAGTTCGATCTCTGCCTTTCTCTTTCGACCAGCTGTAGCTCCTGGAGCAGGGCCTCGTAGGCGTGGTATCGCTTCAAATTATTGCCTCATTAGTATCAGTAAT
>NW_002990239.1:0-1323 GCF_000003125.1 Talaromyces stipitatus ATCC 10500
TTGCTGTTATTAGGTATTCCTAATAACCGTTCTGATATTGACCTGGTTACAAGCAGTAAAATTCGGCACTGGATCGTCTCGCTTGCAAGAAATTTAAAATTTGTTGGTCGTCAGGAGGAAATTGTGAAACTAGAAGAATTAATCATGGCGCAAGATAGGCCCAGGAGGATCGCAATCACCGGCTTAGGAGGGGTTGGGAAGACCCAAGTGGCCCTTGAGCTAGCATACCGTATACGGGACCGAGATAAGGAGTGCTCAGTCTTCTGGATCCCCTGCACCAGCCGTGCAATGATTGAACAGATGTTCCTGCATATTGCACAAAAACTCGGCCTTCATAATTTGAATATGGCAGAGGTTAAAGAGCAGGTTAAGATATACCTCAGCTCTGAGCGTGCAGGCAAGTGGCTTCTGATTTTTGATAATGCAGATGATGCAGAGATGTGGTTCGCGCCTAGTCATACAGTCCCACCTCTCGAAGACTTTCTCCCTGAGAGTGAACAAGGTTGTATTCTGTTCACTACCCGAAACCGAAAGCTCGCCATGAAGCTGGCGCCGTTTGAAGTTTTTCCAATCCCAGACGTGGACAAAGAAACCGCACTCAAAATCCTAGAGAAAACATTAGCACGCGAGGACTTGCTTAGAGATACTACCACAACAACTACTCTCCTTGAACAATTAGCCTTTCTCCCATTGGCGATTGTGCAGGCATCAGCATATATTATCGAAAACGGTATCAAGTTATCGACCTACCTTGAACTTCTCCAAGAGCAGGAACAAGATGCTGTGGAACTCCTGAGCGAAGACTTCAAGGATCCAGGACGTTATAAGGATATCCAAAACCCTGTGATCACTACCTGGTTGATATCATTGAAACAGATTCAGTATCAAGATCAATTAGCGGCAGACTATTTATCTTTCATGGCTTGTATCAATCCACGAAATATTCCCGAAATCCTCCTTCCTCAGCCAACATCCAGGAAACAGAAAATTGAGGCTCTAGGCCTTTTAAATGCATACTCGTTTATTTATAGCCAAGGCACAGGTTTAGGTATGCACAGACTTGTGCATATTGCGACGCGAAACTGGCTTAGAAAGAATTCATCTTTTAGCCACTGGATCCAACGGGTGGCTGAACATATGCAGAATGTGTTTCCAGATAATCACTACACCAATCGAGGACTTTGGAGGGAATACCTTCCTCATGCATTAGCAATTGTGCATGAAAATGAATTTGTTGTACAAGGGGACAATTACCTTGGGTTGACTGAAAAGATTGCAGGTTGCCTTGCCAGTGATGGAAGATACCAAGAAGCAGAGATACTT
>NW_002990775.1:0-475 GCF_000003125.1 Talaromyces stipitatus ATCC 10500
CGCGTGACTCAAGCTGCAAGGATTCATAGTATACCCCGAGCGACTCGACAAGACAGATTAAACAGCACTCAACAAAGATCTCAAGTACGCGCCAACAGTCATAAATTAACTCAATGTGAGGAGGAATCACTTGTCAAATGGATACTCGATCTAGATAAACGTATATTACCCCCTCGACACTCTCTTGTGCGAGAGATGGCTGATTATCTTCTTTCACAACGCGGAAACCAATAGGTTGGAGAAAATTGGGTATATAATCTTGTCAAACGTCGCCTAGAGATTGAATGAAAGTTCTCGCGGAAATATAACTATGAACGTGCTAAGTGATAATCCAAGAATATTTCGATCGCGTACGAGAGGTTATATTAGAGTATGGAATCTTACCAGAAGATATATTCAACTTTGATGAGACTAGCTTTGCTATGGGACTCTGTGCAACTGCAAAGGTTATTACTGGAAGCGATCGATATGCTCA
>NW_002990230.1:0-1340 GCF_000003125.1 Talaromyces stipitatus ATCC 10500
AGGTAAAGGATGGACTGGCCCGCACAAAGTTATCTCAGTTAACGATTACAATGTGATTGTGGACCTACCCAGCGGTGTCACTGATTTCCGTGCAACTTCAGTACGACGTTACCAGCGAGACGAGATCGAGTCGTCTCCGACTCGGCGCCTACTAGGCACTGATCTTCCTCCTCAAAAGGAGGAAGAAGGTAGAAAAATCGATGGCCTACTGGCGGGCCGGAAAAGTGGCCCAGCATTTGCTCGGGGATCCTCCTCATGCGACGCTGCTGCCGGCGCGCTGCAAGAAGTGGAATCAGGAGAGCCTGCCGGCGCGGCAAATCCGAATCGCCGCCTGAGGACGAGAGGGATTCATGTTCCTGACGCACCAGTAATGCCGCCAGCGCCACGCCGCCGAGGACGACCTCCAGGTTCGAAGAACAAACCAAAGACCTATACCAATGAGGTCGAGGTGTTCCTATCTAGGAAGGAAAAAGACGACCTAGAACTAGCAGTCAAGCTGCGCCGAGAAGGGAAGATAACCGCGGACGGCGCGCCATTTGAGCTCTCTGCAATGGCTGAGATCGATGGTCTCATTGCGAGTGGCACTTTCAAGATAATGCACCATGATGATTTGGATCTCAGAGGCGTACGAATCTTCAACTCCCGGTTGGTCAATGAGATAAAAGGCAAGAACGAGAAACCGTACGAGAAGTCACGCCTCGTCATACAGGGTTATAACGACGCGGGCAAAACTGGCATACTGACACAAGCGCCGACGATTCAGCGCGCCAGCCAGCGCCTTGTCGTGTCACTTATCGCTACGCTGATTCTCATGGGCATGGTCGTCGATCTGCGTGATATTACCCAGGCGTACACACAGTCAAAAAGTAAGCTACAACGCCTGATTGTTGCCAACCTGCCAGCCGAGATGAGAGATAAATACCCACCGGATTCGCTACTCCTTGTGGAAGGTGCCTTGTACGGGATCCCTGAAGCCGGTGTACACTGGTTTGACACATATCAATCCCATCACAAGGACCGGCTGGGTATGGAGACATCCACGTACGACCCGTGCCTCCTCATGACGACTAAAGGGAAGGAGAACTTTGGCCTTGTCGGTATGCAGATGGACGATACCCTGCTTGTCTCAACAGAAAGTTTTGCCGGAGAGGAACAAGTGGCTTTACAAGAAGCTGGCTTCAAGGCGAAGCCTAAGACACGCCTATCCCAACAAGTGCCAATAGAATTCAATGGCGCTAGAATCACTTTGCAAGATGAAAAGGTCTATTTCCGCCAAAAGGGCCAAGCCGCAAAGATAAAGCCAGTGGGCAAGGAAGACCCGCGCACAAAAGTACGTGGAA
>NW_002990753.1:0-522 GCF_000003125.1 Talaromyces stipitatus ATCC 10500
CTTGCAGCCGTCACAGAGGCAGTAAAAGGAAGTGAGCAATCAGAAGCCCTATCTTATAGCCCCCAAAATTTACCCCTCTTGATGACTCACAAATCACCCCGCCAAAAGTGTCTATAAAAGACCCGGCTTTGAAACCTGATGGATAGAGAGAGAGAACTCAATACATACAATCTTGCTAGTCACTTCTTTTCTTTGATCCTAGTAAAAACACTTTTCAGGATTGGCCTGGAATAAACCGACCAATCCGACAATTAAGAGTCTGACTACCCCTACCGGCTCTATATCAACATGTTGTCCAACATTGCCACTGAGTATAAGCTCAATTCCCAGAGGATTGGGACGATTGGCAAAACGAACTTCTCAATCGGGCCAGAGCCAATGATCTTCTTCCCATTCTCCAGGGAACTGAGAGACCAATCAAGAAACCTGTTCGACCAAAGATACAGGACTATCTACCTGAATCCCAGAACACTACACAAAACCGTGTAGGTGCAGCTCAAGGAACGCGTCAGAACTCTGCTC
>NW_002990526.1:0-957 GCF_000003125.1 Talaromyces stipitatus ATCC 10500
GTGCCAATGGGCCACGGACACGAGGTGTTTGACGCAGAACTAGTGGGAGTAGCCACAGCCCTTGAATGGGCACTGGAGAGGCAACCTCTTGGTCCTATCTGGGTGTTCCTTGACGCACAGAATGCTATTGATCGCCTCAGATCGACAAGGCCAGGCCCTGGGCAAGCCCTTGTTCTCAGGGCTCACAAGGCAGCTGAGAAACTAGCCTTGAGAGGCCAACCAGTCACAATACAATGGGTCCCAGGCCACTCAGGGATTGAAGGGAACGAGCAGGCTGATCAAGCTGCTAAACGTGCAGCTAGTAAACAAACCGCGCCTGGTTTTGAGCACCTATCTTTAGCGCACGTTAGAAGGGCTTGCACGGAAGCAAGGAGAGCCGCAGTATCTGAATGGGCTCAAATCAATGCTGTACAAGGCAGGCATAGAGATGGACGTGTCTACAAGATGCCTCGAGGTTGGAACCTTGACCCAGTGGCAGGAAAAGCTCCGAAAAGATTGGCTAGTCGATACTACCAGTTAAAGACAGGACATGCCCCAATTGGTACCTATCTATACCGGATAGGCCGACGGGAATCGCCTGAGTGTCAGGCCTGCAAGGAGCCTCATGAGACAGTAAGGCATGTACTCTTTGAGTGCCGTGGACGTCGAACAGGACGAAGAACTCTCTATCAAGCCCTCAAAAAAGCAGGCGTGCCACTGCCTACAGCGGCTGAGGAAGACCCCGAGGCTAGGCTATTTGCTGAGCCTAGAGCGACGCAGGGCTTGCTGCAATTCGTGGCTGAAGCCAACCTATTCAATGATAAGGAGCGGACAGCCAGAGAGGCTGAGTCTAGTGATGCGTGGGGGTGGGATACGTTGGAGGAAGGTGGCCTAGTGTCACATTGGAGATGAATAGGGGTGAGGGCACGCTAGTCAGAGTTTGTACTGATTAGTGTGCCCACGGGTTTGGAACTATAA
>NW_002990320.1:0-1101 GCF_000003125.1 Talaromyces stipitatus ATCC 10500
ATCGCTGTCACTACTCGAGCATGTTCTCGAGGACCCTCAGGCCAGTAGAACAGGAAGCCAGGATGGCTTATCTGGTATTTTCCACGTACTGGGGGTTCCTGGAGACAGGCTATCCCGGCACCAGCCTGTAGTGCTGCTTCTAGGGCTGTATGTACTACAGCGCCTGTACGGGCACAGTTATGTTGTAGTACTATCATAGATCCTCACTTTGAGGCGCTTCAGTGGCTGACTTGAGCTCTGGCTCTAGTGGTTGTTGGCTATTTCCCTCGTGAATATCAGCCTCTAATTGCATCTCAGGCAGCAATTCATCTTCTTCTGGAGTTGACGTCTCCTCCTCTAGAGACTGTCCAGGTCTCTCCTCCAAGGTCAGTACCGGTTTTGGAGGCACTACCGCGAATGTCTCATCTAATGGGATGAGGTCTTGTAAGGATTGTTCCCTCATTCTCCGGATAGCCCTTTGACGAGCCTCCCTAGCTTTAGGGCACTTAGGAGATGTAGCCTCGTGTGCACCTTTGCAGTTAGCGCACTTGATCACTGTGTGTTTGCAAGGTTTAGCTGGCCCAACCCTACAATCCACTACTGTACATGAGTGCTCTATTGCCTCATGATCACCTGCGCAGATCGCGCATTTAGGAGACCTGCCACCACAAGCCATGAAGCCAGAGTGGCCAATTCCGCAGCATCGAGGGCAGATACTCTCAGGATTTGACTCCCAATAAGGTGCTACTCGATGGTGTCGGCCTCCAAACTTGATGCCTTTATTGATCAGTGTTCGAGCTTCCTCCAAAGAACCTACTGTGATCACAATCGTGGCAAATCTCTGGTTGCTAGCCTGTATAGTCTTGGCTCTTTTGAGCCACGTTGGCTCTCGTTTAAGCCTATATGGTGTTCCCAGCTCAATCTCTTCTTGGGCTAGTGCTAGGCCTTGGTCATTATACATGTAGCGGTCCACAGGCACTGCCTGTACCTTAACACGGTGCCACTGTTCGCTAATCTCCACGGAAATAACTGCTGGATCTGTTTGCCTTACAGCGGCTAGTAGAGTATCGTTGTAGACGGCACGAGGTGCTGCTGCAGTGCCTCGCTCTAGGAGCACTGTTA
>NW_002990837.1:0-358 GCF_000003125.1 Talaromyces stipitatus ATCC 10500
AACACGTACGAATGCACACGAAGATGACGTGCGCTCCAGGTCAGCCTCGTTGTCAGTAATGACCAATATTGACACGAACACGAGCCTTGGATCGAGGGATTCGGAGCCAGCCAACGGGAATGCTACGTAGGGAACATAAGGGTCGGATTTGCGAAGGATGAGATTCGTGGGTTCTATGGGATTGTCGGAATGTGAGAAAACCGTACAGTTTGTACGATATGAAAGTGCGAAGATGTGTGGGTTGAAAGATATGGGGATATGTGGTTTTGAAGCGAATTGGTTATTTGTTTTATTTGTTTGATATGTTTGCATTTGTTAGTCTTGCTTCCTTAGCTTCCTTTCTCTGTGGCGCGCCCCT
>NW_002990554.1:0-941 GCF_000003125.1 Talaromyces stipitatus ATCC 10500
TCCCTTCATACTACTGATCCCTATCTCTTCTTACACTATCATCTCTAATTCCATTCTTCTAATATATGATTAATCATATTTCTATCCTCTGAATATATTCCCATTCTGAATCCAATTCAATCTCTATTCAATTGCATTTTTATCATTATACTCCGAATGCAATCTTTGATATATATTATCTTCTATATTCTATTGATAAATCAATTTACTATCTCTTGATATGACTATCTAAAATGATCCTATGGAATCTATTCTCTTCTATATATATCCTCTTTCTTATTCACTCCCTTACATTCTAACCCTAAAACTCCATTCCCATGCTCCTTCCTCTTATATATATTCTTTTCTCTTGAATCATGCATTTCTTCTCCTAATATCTGGACCCGGCCCCTAAAATATATATTTAAAATATATAATCCTGAATCCCTATTCTTCATGATATTTTGATCCTCTATTCCACTCCACCATATATATCCTACCACCACCAATACCGGGAAATCATCCCTATAAAAATCCGAAATCCATCATATGAATATAAATATAACCCCTCCTGTGGTTGATAAATATATAAAATACATCCATCTTTTCAAAAAATTAACATAATGGAACTGTCACCTGGCTTACTGACTGAATGGTCAACTGATCCTCTTGTTAAACCGTCAACTGGCCCGATTACTTAACGGCCAACTGGCAACTGACTAAACTGCCCACTGGCAACCGCATAACCGCCAACTATTAAATGGTTGAACTGTCAACTGCCAACGGGCTTCCTGCCTGAACCGTTAACTGGCCACTTGCATAATCGCCAACTGTCAATTTGCTTAACCACCAACTGCCAACTGGCTAACCACCAACTGCCCAACTTACTCAACTGCCAACTGGCTAAACCCCCAACTGTCAATTTTCTCAACTACCAACTGTCAAATCATGAACCGCCAACT
>NW_002990451.1:0-992 GCF_000003125.1 Talaromyces stipitatus ATCC 10500
ATTTTCACGAATATCTATCAGAATAAGTTCAGACTTAGAATCCTCAATATACTCTATATTCTCATCGTTATGAGTTAATTTGATACATACTATACATATAAATTTGTTGAGATATAGAGATCATGAACAATGACCGTTTGTATGGAAAACACGGGTGGCCAGCTCGCTTACATGGCTAACTCGCTTACCGATTACGTTAACGTAATGTAATCGGTAAGCGAAGGGGCATTTTTTCCCGAACGCGTACACAATCTTGAATCCAACTCTCAATTTCTAGCCCACATACAAATTATATAACAAAAATTAATTACTAGTACGATTAGGACATCTAGTTATTTTATGTCCTTCAATGCCACAGCTACTGCAGCGAAATTGACGCCGTACAGGTGGATGAGAGACTGGAAGCTCAGGCTCGGCCGGAACAGTAGTAACAGCTTGAGATGCCTCAATCTGATCTTGTATAAGCACCTGAGCCTCCTCCGTACTAATTCCTTGCTCATTAGATACTTGCTTCTTAGATTTTTGGCGTTTCTGTTTCTCTTTTTCATGTGCAGTCCGTAAATCATGATTTTCTTTCCGTGCGAGTAAGAGATCATTCATGGTTGTTTCATAAGCCTTTGATGCCTGGGTAATTGCTTTATAAAAAGCCTCAGATGAATTTTCTGTATGCTGGCTTATTTTTTTTTCCAATTGTAGTCATTTGACGCTTGAATTGACGTGCATTCTAAGGTGTTTGTAAGCAAGGTGACTGTGTATCGTTTGATCGACTTGGAGGAGGTGTTGGGGTCTTCAATTGGACAGTAAGCTGTTGATAGACTCGATCTGGATTAAATGGTACTAATCCAGTAGCTGCAAAGCTATTCCAAATATTTTGAGCTTTATATGCCATCGTACGAGCCTTTGGAAATGCAGTGAGAAAGTCAAATTTGTCAATATGATTGAACCCAAGCCTCATCCGCTGCTCAACAAGTTGTCCATAATATCGCTTTAAA
>NW_002990652.1:0-832 GCF_000003125.1 Talaromyces stipitatus ATCC 10500
CGCTTTAAAACCGCAAAACAGCCAACATCAAGAGGTTGTAAGAGATGCAAAGAATGAGGTGGCATGCAGATAGGGATAATATTATTCTCGGTGCACGTACGGTCAAATTCTGCAGTCAAATGACTTCCATGACCATCAAGAATTAACATTCGATATCTTCCCATTGTGCGATCATTGATATAAGGAATAAAATGGGTTTTAAGCCATTCTAACCCTATCTGATCTGTAGTCCAACCATTATCGCTAATATTGATTCTCCAATCGCTAGGGAGCTCATCAAACCAGCCTAATCGTACGTTTTTCTTTGCTTTAAAAATAACGTACGAAGGCAGAGCCCAACCGGTTGAATTTGTTGCTTCAATTGCAGTCACCCATTCTCGATTTCCGGGCTGTAAAAGCTTTGGCCGAGCATATCGATCGCTTCCGGTAATAACCTTTGCAGTTGCACAAACTCCCATAGCAAAGCCAGTCTCATCAAAATTGTAGATATCTTCCGGAAGGATTCCATACTGAGATATAGCATCTTGTACGCGGTCAAAGTGCTCTTGAATTATCTTTAGGTCTTCGCATTTGGCACGCTCGTAGTTGTATCTTCGTGAGAATTTTGAATCGATCTCTGGGCGACGTTTAACAAGGTTATATACCCATTTTTCTCCAACCTGTTGATTTCCAGATTGTGATAAAAGATAATTAGCAATTTCTCGTACAAGAGAATGCCGGGGGGGTAATCCACGTCGATCTAAATCAAGCACCCATTTGACAAGTGATTCCTCCTCAAATTGAGTCAATTTATGGTTGTTGGCGCGCTTTTCGGCCTTATATTCAATGCCTT
>NW_002990648.1:0-853 GCF_000003125.1 Talaromyces stipitatus ATCC 10500
TTCCTCTCTGGTAATTCCTTGCTCATGAGATATTTGCTGCTTAGATCTTTGACATTTTTTCTTATGTGCAGCCCGTAGATCATGGAATCCCTTCTGTGCAATTGTAAGCTTATTAATACTTATCTCATAAGCCTTTGACGCCCGTGTTAACACTTCATCAATAGCCTCAGATGAACTTCTTGTATGCCGGCTTATTCGCTTCTTAATTGTAGTCATCTAGCGCTTGAATTGAAGTGGATTTTGAGAGGTTTGTAAGCAGGATGATTGTGTATCACTTGATCGACTTGGGGGTGGGGGGGGTGGGTGTTGGAGTCTTCAATCGAACAGTAAGCTGTTGATAAACTCGATCTGGATTGAATGGTACTAAACCAGTTGCTGCAAAGCTATTCCGAACAGTTTGAGCTTTATATGCCATCGTACGAGCTGCTGGAAATGCAGTGAGAAAGTCGATTTTGTCAGTATGATTGAATCCAAGCCTCATTTGCTGCTCAACAAGCTGTCCATAATGTCGCTTTAAAATAGCAAAATAGCTAACATCAAGAGGCTGTAAAAGATGTGAGGAATGAGGAGGCATAAAGACTGGAATAATATTATTCTCAGTGCATGTACGGTTAAATTCAGCAGTTAAATGGCTTCCATGACCATCAAGAATCAACATCCGATATTTTCCCAATGTACGGTTATTAATAAGAGGAATAAAATGAGTTTTAAGCCATTGTAATTTAATCTTATCCGTTGTCCATCCATTATCACTGATATTGATTCTCCAGTCATCTGGAAGATTTTCAAACCAGCCTAATCGAGTGTATTTCTTTGCCTTAAAAATAATATATGAAGGCAAGGCCCATCCAAT
>NW_002990760.1:0-512 GCF_000003125.1 Talaromyces stipitatus ATCC 10500
AGAACATTCTTGGTGACCTTGGTGTTCTCACCAACGCCACTGTCTTCACTGACGAGCTCGACATTAAGCTCGACAAGCTCACCCCTGACCAACTTGGTTCCACTGGCTCCATCACCATCACCAAGGAGGATACCATCATCCTCAATGGTGAGGGCAGCAAGGACGCCATTGCTCAACGCTGCGAACAGATCCGCGGTGTCATGGCCGACCCCTCTACCTCCGAATACGAGAAGGAGAAGCTCCAGGAGCGTCTTGCTAAGCTCTCTGGCGGTGTTGCTGTCATCAAGGTCGGTGGTGCTTCCGAGGTTGAGGTTGGCGAGAAGAAGGACCGTGTTGTCGATGCTCTTAACGCCACTCGTGCCGCTGTTGAGGACGGTATCCTCCCTGGTGGTGGTACTGCCCTCCTCAAGGCTTCCGCCAACGGTCTTAACAACGTGAAGGGTGCCAACTTCGACCAGCAGCTCGGTATTGATATTATCCGCAAGGCCATCACGCGCCCTGCTCGCACTATC
>NW_002990175.1:0-1854 GCF_000003125.1 Talaromyces stipitatus ATCC 10500
ACGGCGTTGTGTGGGGAGAGATTGAGATGATTCTCACTTTGCGACCAGGCCTTTAACCTACATTCCTTCCAACCTTGATCTGGTTAACGATCCTCTCTCTCTCTCTCTCTCTCTCCTCTGACTAATCTGCTCATTCATCCCAGCCAAAGCGACAATTTCCACCCACCACAATCTCTGAGTGATGGAACTGTTCCAGTACATTCCAGACCACTAGATCTGGATCTGCCAGCCCTGTCGATATGCAATGTCTCCATCCCATCTACTGGCACATTTGGCCAAGAAACATGGCCATGATTATCGGATAAAAACCCAGATTCAGCGACAGCAAATCTTGGAAGAAATGCTTAAAAAGCCCTGGATTGATCCCCAGAAGCAAAGTCTACAATTCCCATTATCTACCAGTGCTCCTATTCCCTATCTCCCAATCTTTCAAGGATATCAATGTCCAAGCACGACATGTCCCTATGTGGCAGTAGCTAAAGAAACCATGCGAATCCATATCCTCAAGCATCCAGAGATCCCAAAAAATCCACGAGGTCCTCCACGTGCCTTCACCCACCATATCCATATTTATCCTCGAGTGCATTGTCAGCGGTTCTTCTTGTCCAGGGTGGGAAGTCAATACTTTGCTGTGACTCCTTCTTTATCATTGATTAATCAGGAGTTACAAACTACACCATTATCTAGAGCAAACCGGATTGAAGCCGAGGTCAATACCGCATTAGCCCAAAGTGAGGCGATCATCGATACTGCAAGTAATATGATCCAGAGTCATAGGGCACCAACAGAGGCCTCTCCCTGGCTTGAGATGACCCGCTGGGGGGACTATCTCTGTGGATACTCCTTTCAGCAGGTGGCACTGCTAGGAGCACGGCCTGATCCCTTGCAGGAACCACTCCTGGCAGAATTTGCTAGTAGTGTTAGCAGGATTATTCAACAAGCACATCAATCAATTCAAGAAGATAAGATCAATGTTTTTGATCAAGTCCAGATTAATAGTTTCCTACAACACCGACGGGCCTGGGATCGACCATTATTCATTCAATTAAAGAAGGCAACCTATCGGAGTTATGAACATCTCTGGCAACGGCTTCTCTCCTTCGTCCACCGTTCCACCCAGCCCGAGCAGCCTGTCCAGCTGCGTCATCGGCTGACCCCACGGCAACTCCAGCATCTTGATGAGATGGTGGAGTATGGGATTGAGGTATTAGCCTATCAAGGCCAAATCACACGGCCGCTTCCCACCGTGATCCGAGGGTCGACCCTGGCTGAAGCCCAAGCGCTGCTGGACCAGGCCTGTCTCCGTCTCTCGATTGCCCTGCTCGATCACACGTTAAAAGGAGATCTCTATGAAAGCGCAGTAGTTGGCTTTCTTGCTGTGCTAGGCGTCGATGCAGAGAAACGGACCTTTCGGGATGCATATTCATATACCCCATCACTATCTGGTCTGGTTAAGATGGCCCAGATGCTTGTGGTTCAGGAGGCTATTATCCAGGCTGACGAAGACCAGGTGGAGCATCCTGCAGATGCTCTTGATGAAATGCGAGAGCGATTCTTAATCCATGGAACGCGAAGCCCCTTTGCCTGGATCACACGACTCCGCACGTATGGGAAAAAGATCCAGAATACCACCACCAGTCTTGGTTATATCTATTGGTCTGAGGATTAAGAACGGCTCACCTACAAGGGACTAGATATGACATGGAATCCTTCCGGCATTTTATCCAGACTGAGATTCGACAGGCACAGCAGAGTCTAGAGACACTGTTTCTTCTCCACGATGAGGAGACTCGAGAGGATGTCGTCCCTATCATTCCTCTCTCTCGATTAAAGGACGATCCGACGGAGAGCCGT
>NW_002990191.1:0-1669 GCF_000003125.1 Talaromyces stipitatus ATCC 10500
CTTCATACTACTATCCCTAACCCTATCTCTCCTTCATATATCATCTCTAATTCTCTCTTCCCTTCATACTACTGATCCCGATCTCTTCTTTACACTATCATCTCTAATTCCATTCTTCTAATATATGATTAATCATATTTCTATCCTCTGAATATATTCCCATTCTGAATCCAATTCAATCTCTATTCAATTGCATTTTTATCATTATACTCCGAATGCAATCTTTGATATATATTATCTTCTATATTCTATTGATAAATCAATTTACTATCTCTTGATATGACTATCTAAAATGATCCTATGGAATCTATTCTCTTCTATATATATCCTCTTTCTTATTCACTCCCTTACATTCTAACCCTAAAACTCCATTCCCATGCTCCTTCCTCTTATATATATTCTTTTCTCTTGAATCATGCATTTCTTCTCCTAATATCTGGACCCGGCCCCTAAAATATATATTTAAAATATATAATCCTGAATCCCTATTCTTCATGATATTTTGATCCTCTATTCCACTCCACCATATATATCCTACCACCGCCAATACCGGGAAATCATCCCTATAAAAATCCGAAATCCATCATATGAATATAAATATAACCCCTCCATGTGGTTGATAAATATATAAAATACATCCATCTTTCAAAAAATTAGCATAATGGAACTGTCACCTGGCTTACTGACTGAATGGTCAACTGATCCTCTTGTTAAACCGTCAACTGGCCCGATTACTTAACGGCCAACTGGCAACTGACTAAACTGCCCACTGGCAACCGCATAACCGCCAACTATTAAATGGTTGAACTGTCAACTGCCAACGGGCTTCCTGCCTGAACCGTTAACTGGCCACTTGCATAATCGCCAACTGTTAATTTGCTTAACCGCCAACTGCCAACTGGCTAACCGCCAACTGCCAACTGGCTAACCACCAACTGCCCAACTTACTCAACTGCCAACTGGCTAAACCCCCAACTGTCAATATTTTCTCAACTACCAACTGTCAAATCATTGAACCGCCAACTGTCACATGGCTCAACTGCCAACTGTCAATTGATTAAACCCCATTTGTTAACTTTCTCAACCGCCAGCTGGCAAATGGCTAAACTGTCAACTGGTTACTGCCTAAACCGCCAACTGTCACATGGCTGAACTGGCAACTGGCAACTGGCTTTCTTCCTCAACCTCTTTGCCGGCTCCATTACTGACTTGCTTAACCACCAACTGGCACTGGCTAAACCGCCAACTGGCTGACTTGCTCAACTGCCAACTGCCAACTGCCAACTGCCAACCTGCTCAACTGGCCGACTGCCTAAACCACCAACTGGCACTGGCTAAACCGCCAACTGGCTGACTTGCTCAACTGCCATCTGCCAACTGGCCCTACCGCCAACTGTCAACTGCCAACTGCCAACCTACTCAACTGTCAACTGTCAACCGTCAACCGCCAACTATCAACTTGCTGAATTGTCACCTGACTTACTTACCGAACTGTCAACTGGTGAAACCGCTAACTGCCAACTGCCTAAACCGCCAACTGTCAACTTGCTTAACTGACAACCGTTACCTGCCACCTGGCTCAACTATGAACTTGATGAACGGTGAACTGGCTGCCTGGCTGAACCACCAACTGGTTAAACCGCCAACTGTCAAATCGCTCCACCGTCAA
>NW_002990677.1:0-740 GCF_000003125.1 Talaromyces stipitatus ATCC 10500
TGTACTTCAGCACGCATGCGATGAAACCAGGCTAGCTCCCCCATAGATCTGGCGGGATATTTCTTCATGAGGCTATATGATCTTTCCCGGCAAGATCCTTATCTCCCTCCTCCTCATCACTACTATCAAAAGATAGCAACTGCCTCGCATTACTCAATCCGGACTTTTCCATCTCCTCACCGACCTCTCTCCCCTCTCCATCTTCTTCACCTTCTTTCTCCGAGCCTGCATCACGAACCTCAACCTCCTTCACATCAGCACCACTAACCCGTTTCTCCAAAAACGCAATAAACGGATTATCCGGATCCCTGGAGGGATCAAACACAAACACCGCCAACCCTCCTCTCTTCTCGCTTTCAGCAGCAGCAGCAGCGGCTTCTTCCTCTAATCGTCTCTGTTCCTCCTCAATCTTAGCTCTTCTTTTCGCCGATGTCATTGAGCAGGTGTGATTGATACATTCGAAATACGGCTCGTCTCTGTGGTACAAATCATGCGCACTAGCTTGGTAGTACTCTGCTGCGGCGCCTTGGAGCTCGTAGTTTGGCACGATTGTATTGCCGGTTTGGAAGACGCTTCGCGTTTTTTCAGTTTTGTCGTCTGGTATTGCTCGAGGGGTTATGGTTGTGTGGGTATCTGAAAACGGCATATCCCATGCACCACCACCGACAACGGGAGCGTGTCTGGTTAAATCTTCAGGTGTATCAGGCGAAAAATGAGATTTCTCGGATGGTCCAACGACC
>NW_002990597.1:0-904 GCF_000003125.1 Talaromyces stipitatus ATCC 10500
ATCGTAGTGATAACGTAGCCCTGAGACAAGGCGTAGCGACGGAGTTCTGCAAGCATCTTGTCTCGGGACTCGTAAGCTTGATCAAATGGGTTTCCATAGTGAGAAATGAGTGAGAAATTGAGTCAAATAGCGAGTCAAATAGTGAGTCAAAAATGTTGCTGATTTGAGTCGGAAGCATCAAATAATAATAATAATTAGGTGCATACTGTTGCCATAGTAATTAGTTGGGGAGTGGTGAGGTGAGATTACATAACGACAAATATTACATAACTAACATAATCAGTTGTGGTGTGGCTAACGTAGTCCACAAGCGAACCGGCACTACAAGCGAACCGGCACTTTTTCCCGAACACGTACACAATATTGATCTCAAATCTCAATTTCTAACCCACATACTAATTATATACAAAAAATCAATTCCTAATACGATTAGGACATCCGGTTATTTTATGTCCTGCAACACCACAACCACTGCAGCGAAATTGACGTCGTACAGGTGGATGACAGACTGGAAGCTCAGGCTCGGCCGGAGCAGTAGTAACAGCTTGGGATGCTTCAACCCGACCTTGTACGAGTGCTTGAGCTTCCTCTCTGGTAATTCCCTGCTCATGAGATATTTGCTGCTTAGATCTTCGACGTTTTTGCTTCTCCTTCTCATGTGCAGCCCGTAGATCATGGAGTTCCTTCTGTGCAATTGTAAGCTTATTAATACTCATCTCATAAGCCTTTGATGCCCGTGTAAACACTTCACCAATAGCCTCAGATGAACTCCTTGTATGCCGGCTTATTCTCTTCTTCATAGTAGTCATTTGGCGCTTAAATTGACATGCGTTTTGAGGGGTTTGCAAGCAGGATGATTGTGTATCACTTGATCGACTTGGAGGGGGTGTTGGAGTCTTCAATC
>NW_002990276.1:0-1187 GCF_000003125.1 Talaromyces stipitatus ATCC 10500
GATGCAACCTCAGATCATCAACCACTAATCACCACTGTACCATGGGATCAGAGATACAAGGAAACAGCTCAGAAACTGAGATTTGACACACTAGACCACACCTCCTTCCTCTCGCTCCTCGCCTCTAATCTCGCTGGCACCGAGAGCTCAGCCGCAACAGAAGAAGATCTTGATGCCCTTGCTGAAAAACTGACATCTGCAATTCAAGGAGCATATAGAGGCTCTGCTAAGAGGACCATGACACAAGGCATAGGACAACCATGGTGGAACGAAGACTGCAAGAAAGCTTTACACAATTACCGCTTAGGCCTCTGCTCAAAGACAGACTTCCGCAGGATAACTAGATGGTCTCAACGACAATTTTGGCGAGATAAGCTCTCTACGGTAACACAAATGAAGGATGTCTTCGATATGAGCAAATGGCATAAGTCCACAGGCACCTTCCAAAGCCCTCCACTGAAGGATCCACTGAGACCCAACAGCTTCCCAGCAGTTACTATACATGAGAAACGAGACGTACTAGTCCGTAATCTTCTCCAAAACTCGGCTGAGGCAGGAGACATACCGCTGGACTCCCCAGCAGTCCCCACCACTAGTCTCTATTTCCCAGATATAACAATGGCACAGGTGGAGGAGTCAGTACTTCAGGCAGGAAACACAGCCCCTGGCTCAGACGAAATCCCAACCTGCATACTCAAAGTGGCATGGCCTCTGATCAAGGACAAGGTACTAATGTTATACCAAGGGTGCCTAAAGATTGGTTATCACCCAAAATGCTTTCGACATGCAATCTTAGCAATTATCCAGAAACCAAAAAAGACTGATTGGTCTTCACCTAGATCATACAGACCAATCGCTCTCCTATCAGTACTTGGCAAAGGACTGGAGCGCTTGGTGGCACGGAATATGGCATGGATCTCTATACACTACAAAGTATTAGCAAGGCAACAGTTTGGGGCTCTCCCACTAAGATCTGCAAATGATCTAACCACATGCCTAACACATGATGTTGAACAAGCACTAAATCAAGGCATGACTGCCTCACTCCTTACCCTAGATGTCAAAGGCGCTTTTGATGCCGTGCTTCCCGGCAGACTCATCCGCAGATTACGTGAGCAGGCTGGCCCACTAATCTTGTTCTCTGGATTGCCTCCTTTGCTACTGGGCGATCAGTCCAGATCCGACTT
>NW_002990747.1:0-537 GCF_000003125.1 Talaromyces stipitatus ATCC 10500
ATGCGTCCTTGGTTGATTGACGGATTCTGCGCTTCGCAGCCGCCGCGAGCAGAATCCAATGCTGGCTGATATGTCCAGGTACGATTTGACGCCGAGCCCCCATTAGAGCTGCACGTTTGGCAGCTCTATCTGCAGCTTCATTCCCAGGAACTCCCTCGTGGTCTGGAAGCCACCGTAGCATCACGTCAATGTTTTCTTCCATGCATTCTCTTAGCAATCGTATACAGTCGCGAAGGTACGCTTGACCTGACAGACCGCTCCAAAGCTCTGGACCTGAACAACATTCGTGCACAGCTTATGTGAGTTCCTCCACCAATTTTATACTGATCAGTCGCTGAACTAACAAACTCTGCAGTCGCCTCGAAGACACAATCACATTCCACTTGATAGAGCGGGCCCAATTCCCCGCCAACAAAACAATCTATGTCGCTGGCGGCGTCCCCATCCCCGGCAGCAACCTAAGTCTTATGGACTATCTCCTTCGCGAGCAAGAAAAACTCCAATCGCGAGTGCGCCGCTACGAATCACCAGACGAAC
>NW_002990356.1:0-1062 GCF_000003125.1 Talaromyces stipitatus ATCC 10500
CTTACTTAGGTAGGGTTTGATAAATAATCAAAGAGGCTAAGACTCGGACACCGGCTTTGCATCCGAGAGTAGCATAGAGTACGCGAAAATTCATCATTCCAACCAGTCATGTATCAAAACACCCTCAAAACAGAAGATACCTATCACTCTTTCAGTTATCATATCATCATAGAGTACGCAAGACTAATGAAATTACCCATAAGCTGCTTAATAAGTCAAACAGTTTGTTTAAACGAACTTTTCTCCTTTAGTAGCCAAAACACGACCTGTATAGCCGCATGTCCACAGTCCCTGACCAAGTTTGTAAAGGCCGCGTTGTATCGAAAAACACATAACATAGATACTCTTGGGATGACGTATTATCTAGTTTATAAAATATATAATAGCCAATCTTTCAGTTCAATAAGTAAATACGATTTTCAAGCCCTGGTAGGATTACAACAATATTCTACTTTAAACAGACCCACAGTTAAACAGGTCCAGTGAACAGATCCACAGTTGAACGGAGCCACAGTTAAAGGGCCCACAGTAAACAGATCCACAGTAAACAGATCCACAGTTGAACGGATCCATATTTGAACGGATCCATATTTGAACGGATCCACAGTTAAATGGGTCCACAGTTGAACAGATCTATGTACGTCAACGTTCTAAACAGATTCAAACTTTAAGATGATCCGTACTTCGAATTAATTTGAACACTATGCGATTTGAATTCTCCAAGGTAGAAATCTTGGAGAACAGTTAGGACGAGGAGTTAGACTTGGCTTATTTGCCACGTTTAGTCTTCTAGATTAGCTATACAATGATATTGAATTGAGCTCTCATAACATATTATATTCTATAATCTAGAGTAGTCGTTCGCGGAGAAATCTATAGATGAGTATGCATATGAAGCTATATAGAACTAAGAACAAAGTTTAATATAACCGGTATTGGAGACTCATATATTGAAATAGTGGATAATAATCAAATAGGCTGACTGAAGTGAGGACATGTAAAAGTGGGCATCTTTTCTCGTGATCTACCATATAGTCCCGCGGTTATTACATTAGTCAAAGT
>NW_002990197.1:0-1585 GCF_000003125.1 Talaromyces stipitatus ATCC 10500
ATTTGAGCTTCCTAGTGTAGGAAACCAAGTCCAGTGGAAGAGGGAGATTCGACGCTGTCAACCTGTTGACGAATCGAGTCTTTGCTAAAAGGTTTTCTCATCTCTGAGCGAGATCTAGGAACCTGTAGTCTGGGATAGGTTGTTATTGTAATAACATTCCAGAGCTACCGCCCTATCGCGAGACGCGTCGTTGGCACGTACACAAGCCAACAGCAAAAACAACAAAAACAATCATCAAGAAAAACGTGACACCTTATTGAAAGTTTCACAATATCAACAAGACCAGTTATGGCTGACAAAAACGCCATCCTGTCGGACAATAGCCAGGACGATACTAGCGAATATCAATACCAAGACCCATCTCCAGGAGATAGAGGAGTCTCCTCAGGAAGGTACCAAACCGTACCGGAAATCAACTTCCCTGACGACAGGTGGATGACTGAGATTGGGTTCAACAACGAGACGGGACGCAAGTTGGTCAACATGGCGCTATGGGATAAGGAAGTTGAACCTGGCGACACCGAGATAGCGTTATCTACTCGTGCAATAAGTGCCTTGTACTATGCCGCGTGCAATCAATATATTGATTATGAGATCTTCATGTGGCTTCTTGATTACTTCGGCAACTGGACCCATGATGACTTTAAACGGCTTAGCGTACACGTCCAGAAAAAGATCAAGGACATGCTAATGGACCGAGGCATCTTTGTCGATTATGTTGGCAGGAAGAAGACGATTGCAAAGGCACTAGATGATTTAGTGCAGATGACTAGGATGCCTGAGTGGCCGCATGAGATTACTGCCGCCAAAACCTTTGACTCACGGTCGAAAATGGCCAAGGGTCAGTTCCCTCAACTTACTACAAAAAATGGCAGTGAAGAAGAGGAACCAGAGGTAATAGTCTCTTCTATCGAGAGTGGCAAGAAGGACAACGCAAAGGGTAAGCAACTGTTGGTAGAGACACCGAAGCAGACGTCTCAAGATCATGGTCAACAGCCAGAAAATCACGCTCAAGGCTTCAAGCGATCACCGTTCTTGACCGGCGCGAATGCTACGCTAATAGTGCCACGAGATGACAAGCCTAATGGACCTCAAGATCGCCTAAGCTTGCCTGGACCTGCTTATACTTACCCATACCGCCCCAAACTTGAGGACGACTGGCATAGGCAGACACCGCGTTATACTATAGCACCCCCAGCGCCTGGGATCTCAATGCCATTAGGAGAGTGGGATGATTGGACCATGCTACCACCTAGAGAAGTTGAGTGTGAGCCTATTGATTCAAAGTCAATGCTCACGTTCGTCAAGATATGGGATAAAAAGTTTGCTTACTCTGGAGATCGGTATGATATCTTGGACGATAAAGTACGCGCATTCTTAAGAGCGTGCAAGCTCTCTAGCATTCTAATTAGTCAATATTGGGAAGTCTTTCCTGAGATGCTATCTGGACGTGCAGGGGCGTACTATATGCACCATGTCAAGCCAGGTGCTTTGTTCGCTCAGGCGTATAATGCGATAAAAGTGTACTTTGACACGCCCAACAACCAGACAGATTACTACCAGGAGTGGACCACAGTCACCCTGG
>NW_002990132.1:0-4942 GCF_000003125.1 Talaromyces stipitatus ATCC 10500
TGGGGCTAAGCTGCAGGATAGCATAACAGCGTTCGTGGAAGCGAGTCTTGCACTTAGGGCGAACCACCGGAATCACCGCTGGGTGTAAGCAGGTAATAGTATCGTGATTAGTCTGTTGTATCCTCGATCCTCTTAGTAAAGATAGGCCGGCCAACCTATTGTTACGACGAATTCGGGCATACGACCGCGCTTCGAAAGTTTGGAAGGAAGAAGTGTTACAGCTCAAGGCTAGTTGATGTCTCGGAGACAACGAGACGAGAGAGGACGGTTTATTTCCACGACTCCTGAGCCAGAGGGTAGAATTCCTGGTTCATTCGAACAAGGCAACGAGACAGCCTTAGGTCAACGTGACGAAGCCACCGAGAACGAGATCGTCGAACGAGAAAGAGACAACACCGTACACAGCGGTTGGCAGAATACTGTGGTTAGAGTCGAGGTACCCATACGAGAGTTTACACCGGACCGACAACTTGTGGACAAGTTAGCGAGAATGCCAGACGACGAAACGATTCCTACGTTTGAGGAGGTCAATGGGAGAAAGTTTATGACATTCGAGATAGCGAAACTCGATCGGACAAACGTTCGAAGTTGGAAAAACAAGTATGAGTTATTCCTAAAGTCACAAGGGTGCTGGAAAGTGTTGGATTATACATATAAGTGGAGGAAGCAATCTGAGAAGATAGATGAGCTTCTTAAGGACGATAAATGGAGTGCAGCAGACTCCTTGTCGAAATTGTACATCCTACAGAACCTTACCGAAAGTGATGAATCCGCGGTCCAACATATGAGGTCATCAGGAGAGATATGGGCGTACCTTATGGAGAAATATGAAAGGCGCACGGAAGTAGACGTTGCGTATGCGATTCGCGATGTAATAACATGGAAAATGAGCTCTACAACGACAGTAGAGGCAGGACTACAGCAGTTGGAACAGAGGCATACAGAGCTAGTTGACGTGAGTGGCGGAGAAGTGAAATTGCCAGAGAAGACGATTATGGTTATTTTTCTGGAAGGATTACCGTCAGAGTACGATTCTATGAAGTTCTCAATACTGGGAGCTGGGGACCTATCGAGAGGGCTTGTACTATCACGATTACAACAGCAAGAGCGCATGCAAGGTGGCAGTACCAATAAGACCATCGGAGCCAATGAATCGGCCAACCGCGCATCTGATATTAAGTGCTTCAACTGTAACGAGATGGGTCATTTTGCGAGGAATTGTCCAAAACCAGACAAACGAAAGAAGTCGAAAGAAGAGTCTAGAGATGACTCTCAAGAGAGCTCAAAGACGCGAAGCTCTAGAAAGAAAGCACACGAGAAGAGAAGTAAGAAAGTTAGGTTTAAGGGAAAGGCTAGGAATGCTTCTAAAGAATCTGATACTGAGGATGAGAGTGTCAGCGAGGAAAGCAGCGAAGAAAGTGCATATAAGGTGTGGATTGGAGTTCATTATGCAGATCGAGCTACAAGCATAGACCCAGACCAAAGTGAGCAAAAGGTCAAGAAGTGGACTATTGATGGAGGTGCAACGAGTCACTGCACCGGCGATATTCAATGCCTAGAAAAACTTGACACAAGATACAGAGGCGTCCTAAAGACTGCAGGAGGAAACCTTAAGATTATGGGAAAAGGGATTGCTAGAGTTCCTCTTATGGATGGAGGAGTGGCAAGGTTGAATAATGTTTTATATGTGCCAGACATGGAAGAAAACCTTCTCTCGACACAAGTGTTGTATCGAGATGGAATCTACAATGCTCATGAGAAGGATGGATATCGATTCTACAGAAAGGATCGAAAGACTCTGGCTACAGGCTACAATATCGGTCGAACGAGTTATCTAGGCTCAGTGGAGTCCCAGGATACACTCATGACAAGATCAAGGCGAATGAATAAGGATGAAGAGGCTCGAATAGTGTCCAGAGAACCAGATTGGGATCTGCTTCATAAGCGATTTGGACACCCAGGGAAGCCAAGGATGAAACGATTAGTGAAGCGAATGGGTTTGAAGCTTCCAGAATCGTATGATTTCACATGTGAGACGTGTATTCAGGCGAAGAGTGTGAAGCGCCAGAATCGAGGAGAGGTTCCAAAGGAGAAGGAACCGTTGAAACGAGTTTATATTGATTTTTGGGGACCGTATCAAGGCCAGTACTATTTGGCAATAGTTGATGATGCGACTAGGTTCTCATGGCTTTACATCACGGACAATCGACGTACTGAGACCGTGATTGAGATCTTGGAGAAGTGGATGGCTAAAGAAGAACGTATTCTAGGGAAGGCCTTGATCAATATTAGATTGGATAATGCGAAGGAGTTTGCCGCATTAGGATCATGGGCTGAGAAGAAGGGAATCGACCTGGAGTTTACAGAGCCATATACACCACCACAGAATGGACCAGCAGAGCGTCTGAATCGTTTCATACTTGAGATCGCGAGAGCGATGATGCAGCAGATGAATGTTCCGAAGAAGTATTGGCGATATGCAGTTAGGATGGCCAACTTTCTTCGAAACCGAACCATGTTTTCACCAAGGGAAGGGGAGAAACGGAAGTCTGCATATGAGATGATTTATAAGAAGAAGTATAACCTTGCAAAGCTCAAAGTTCCTTTTTGCAAAGTCTGGTTTCACATTGAGACAAAGGATAAGCTTGATCCGAGGGCTCAAGAAGGTGTTTTTGTGGGTTATACCAAGAGCAGCAGTCAATATCTCGTACTTGATAGACAAGGGCGAGTACGGAAGGTCACCAATCCAATCTTTTTGGAGGATCAACGAGGCTTCATTTCTGATGAAGCAGGTGATCGAGAGTTTACGAATGATGAGGCATATAACAGCCTCATTGAGAATCCTAGTGTGTTTAACCACACTGTCAATCCAGTTATCAATTCTGCATCAACTACCGCTATGAGTCCTACCGTGCTCAACCACAAGGATGATGTTGATGCAACTACCGCAGTCGACGAGTCACATAGTCAAGAATCCACTACGTCGACTACACCGGATCTAGCTGATCCAAACCCGTCCACTACACCTTCATTACCAAAGACATCTCAGCAAGATGCTTCACCAAAGCGACGATCTGAGCGTATACGACAACCAACCCAGGCGTTAATTGAATCACAGCAAACAGAGCAAATATACGGCCGGAAAAGTCGTCAAGAAAGACGTCGGGAAGAAAGGGAAGCGAGTAAAGTATCAACAACGGATAGTTCTTCCCAAGTCTCTCATGAGGAGACACGTCTACGAGAAACAGCCAATTTGGCAGTTGCAATAGAACTCCTACTAGGCGAAGACGACGAGTTTGCTTTACGAGTTGACAAGCGGCTTGAAGGGGAGCAAATTCCTATACCCAAGACTTATGAGGAAGCTGTCAATCATCCAATTTATGGACCTAGATGGCGTGAAGCCATTGGTCTTGAGATTCGAAATCTGATACGCTTCGGCACATGGAAATTTGTTAAACGACCAATCGGACGATCAGTCATATCATGTAAATGGGTCTTCGATCTGAAATATGGCGCAGATGGGCGTCTAGAACGATTCAAAGCACGACTAGTTGCCAGAGGATTCTCTCAACAGGAAGGTTTAGACTTTGAAGACACATTTGCACCAGTAATCCGACTGGAAAGCCTCCGTGTGCTGTTCGCTATTGCAGCTTCATACGGGATGGTTGCTCATCTACTTGACGCTACAAACGCCTTCGTAGGCTCAAGAATCGACAAGGAAATGTTCATGGAAATTCCCCAGGGCTTAGAGGACCATGGTGTCGGACCAACTGAACCAGATCAGGTCTGTGAGATCTTACAATCGCTGTATGGCTTACGGCAATCTGCCAACCTCTGGAATCAGAAAGTCAAGTCATTCGTTAACACTATTGGTTTTAAGCCTTCAACAGCTGATTCAAGTGTCTTTATCAATGAACGAGGAGTCATCATTGCGCTATACGTGGATGATATCTTAGTGTTCGGTAAAGCAACTAAGGACATTGACTGGACAAAGAGGAAACTCAAGAAATTTCATCCAATGAAGGATCCTGGACTTGCAAAGAAGATATTAGGAATCCGAATCACCTGGCTTCCAAATGGAGGTATACGACTGGATCAAGAATTCTATGCTACTCAGATGCTTAAAGAATTTGGCATGAATCATTCGAAGGATCGTATCCTACCTCTCGGACCTAGTACGAACCTTTCAGCAGATTCTCAACGCCTTCCAAAAGATCTGCACTCAAAGTTCCGAAGAATCATTGGACGACTAACATATTTAGCTGGTGGAACGCGGCCAGATATCCAGTTTCCTGTCAATCGTCTCAGCCAACACCTCGCCGAACCCACAAAAGTCCATTTAGAAGCGGTCAAGCGAATACTCCGATATGTCCGCGGTACAATCAAATATGCTATCATCTACCGAGCGTTAGATGAAAAGGGGAGTGGTAAGATATTAGTCGGTTATACGGATGCGTCATATGCCAATGCTACAAAGGGACGTTCAACTAGTGGGTATATTTTTATACTGGCTGGTGGCCCTGTAAGTTGGTCAAGCCGAAAGCAACCAATTACTGCGACTTCGTCGTCAGAAGCTGAGTATATTGCTGCGTCAGACGGAGCCAAGCAGGCAGTATGGCTTAGACATTTCTTGCATTCGATTCAGAAAGGATCTAAGGGACCGACTCCATTCTATATGGATAATCAGTCCGCAATGAAGCTATCCGACAATCCAGTGCTGCATTCTCGAAGCAAGCACATCCTGATTCGATATCATGCTATACGTGACTTCGTAAACCACCGGGAGATAAAGCCAATATATATCCCTACCACCGACATGCTTGCGGACAGCCTAACTAAGGCATCTTCATCAGAGATACTTGGAAAATTTACTGAATCCCTGAACATGAAATGGTGATATGGTTATGGAACAGTTAGTGGGAATATAGATCTCTGGGTCGCA
>NW_002990771.1:0-482 GCF_000003125.1 Talaromyces stipitatus ATCC 10500
GAGAGATTATCCACTGACCTAAAGCAAGCCTTGTCGCAAGCAATTTTCGTTCTCTTTTCCGCCGATGAATTGCGTGTCGAGAAAAGAGATAGCCGATGAGTAATTGACTGAGAGAGAAAGAGACCTCACGATGGAATAAAATCATCGCGGGAAGGTGCCCGTCTTGGCGGGCAGAGATGTTGATTCCTGGATCCTCAGGTTAAAACCCGACTTTTAGAACATGAAATTCCAAATTCAGATGCAAGGACCCTTATTTAGGGACTTCGAGAAGCTCTTCACCAGCAATATCCTCCAATCCCTGACATAGAACTTTCTATCTTACCAGAAAAGCTCTTGGGGCCACAATCACTGGAATCTCGAATGTTTTCTAAGCTACAGCCTCAAAAAACTCAAATTTCTACGTCAGATATTGACCGGTTCTTTGATACGCCCACGGTTCCAATACCACAGGTGTTAGAAAACAAAAAAAAGAGTTGGCTGCT
>NW_002990445.1:0-996 GCF_000003125.1 Talaromyces stipitatus ATCC 10500
GCAGTCGTCTTTTTATAAGCTAGGTGTAGAGTACTGCGAGGGCTGTTTGATTAATTGATGCCAGATCTCGCTAGCTTGGCGGAATTCTTGAAGACCAGCATCGGTGAGACCGGCTCGAAAATTGATGGTCCCTCCATAGATCTGATTCCCAGTATGAGGTGTATGTGCAGCCTGATAATGGAATACCGCAGCCATACTGCCATTGTGATCCTCTATAAGGTCATCTTCATTATCAAGAGAATCCTCAATAAACTGTGACGCAAGAGTTCTAAACTTCTTAATGGCAATCCCAACAGTGATCTGGCGCCAGGCTCGAATATGAATCTTCTTACCAAGGATCTGCTCTCCAGTCCGGATCACGGTCCGCGTAAGATGATTATCAGACCAAGGCTTTGTCGTAGAGGCCCACAGGTAGTCACAGAGTGGAGTGGATGTGGAAGAATGCATAGTTTGCACCTGGTGCTGTAACCACTGTCGGAAGGGCATAATTAAGATGAGAAACTGCGTAACTAAGTGTCCTACTTCTGGGAGAAGAAACCGGGCGGGCCATCGAGAGGCATTAGTACGATGACGACTCTTATGATAATCCAGAATAAAGAGCATTTGACCATCATGGAGGAAGAGATCGCGAGTATGCAGGAGGGTGTTGCGCCATCAAATTCCTAGGAACTCAGTGCGTCGCGCTTGCTGGCCAGATCCAATAAAGAAGGGGACGAGTAAAGCCTCTAGGAATCGCTGGATAGTTGCTTCGTACTGTTCTACCATCTTGGGTGAGATCCGCCAGGTCTGATCAACACCCAACTCCCAAAAGATTGGAAACAGAACTGCATCCTGACTGACTCGACGGAAGAGCCAGTCCTGATAGGGTACTATGTAGGCATGATTGCGAGAATCTGTGAGAAAGGATGCACCAGCTTGTGTAGCATCCCAGTTATCCATCAGATTACTAAGATCAAATTGAGGGATCTCAGTAGCCGGCCGTGCTGGGCCGGATAA
>NW_002990629.1:0-880 GCF_000003125.1 Talaromyces stipitatus ATCC 10500
AACGAAAAGCAATAAAATCATGCATCCATCCTGATTGGATCCCTTGCCTGACCTATCACTTCTTATCAATGCAAGAATACGTTATCATTCGTAATCGATAAGACTTTGGTTTTTTTTTTTTTTTTCATTTTTTCCTTTTCCATACTGTTCAGTCTTCCATGGGCTGGGATTGTGATATCGAATCAGAATTGACATCACAGTCAGATGCCCTTGCATATGATTCCATCTTAGTAGGATTCTACATATGACTCGGACATGCATGCATTCGCCACTGCGGGTTCCTCGGAGACAACCAACTGCGTAGGAATATCAGGATCGTCTGTCTGTACATACACTATTAGTATGCAAACATGTGAATGGTTTTCCAACCGGACCAATGACTATGAGCTGTTCCTGCATTTAGCCGTCTGGAATAACGTATCTCGCATGAACCAGTAAACACCCAGGTGTTTTACTACATCCTTCAGACCTTTGAGTTTGATGAGTTATCACGCAAGGCTCGACAGAATTTGTCAGTGTGGTGTTACAGCTTGCAAGGTAATCTCAATGATCCAAAGCGATGGAGCAGGTACTGTCATATAAATTATGGAGACTCAAGAACCACCTTCTAGAACACAATGAATACCAGAAACGGCAATGGCATGGAAGGTTTTCTTCTTTTCATAGAGAATATTAACAGACTGGAGACCGAATAAATTGAAAATAAATGAATTATAGTAGCACCACTATAGAAACGGTGGCACGCCACGGCCTACCGGACTGTAACGGTATGCTTATTATTGGTGTCAGGGATTTAGATGACAGGGTTGTTTCAGTCTTGAGCGTGTGGGCTTATACAGAGTAATAATTGATTAAATTAATAACCCTGGCTAGCTAGTAG
>NW_002990574.1:0-927 GCF_000003125.1 Talaromyces stipitatus ATCC 10500
GTGGCTCGCTATGCTAGCTTTGGCTCCTGCGAGTGCCAGAGGGCTTGAGGCGAAACTGAGGTCTAACACGTTACCCCTTTCATGTGTGGGACAGTCTATGTCGGAAATGAGTACTAGACCCTGGAGATCCAGCCAGTTGATAAACGGCTCTGCAAAAGTTGTAGGGCTGCGTTGTAGCGAGGGTTGCCATCTGTTGTGTAGTAGGTTGAGATCGCCTGCAAGTATTGTTGTTTGAGGGAAATACGCCTCTGGCAGGGTTGTAAGAGCTTTTGCGGCTTCACCTGCTCTGATGCAGCCTGCTGGAGCATTATAGATATTAACTATTAGAGCGGACTTTCCTGTGGGCGAGAAAATCTGAAGGAAAAGGAGATCCGAGGCCTCTTCAGTGTCAGATGTGAAGGGGCGAAGCTGGGAAGTCCGAATGCCTTTCTTCTTTCGGACATAGGTGAGGACTCGTGGCCGACCACTTATTGCCCAACTGTCAGTTGGGGAGAAGCATTCATATGATGGGTGTTTTTTGGTAATCTGTCGGCTAAGATCTTTGAATGTATATGGTTCTTGGATTAGGATAATATCGATGTCGCTAGTGTATGCCAATGTGAGAGCTATTTCGTGTGCATCTGGCGCGTGCCCTACATTTAACTGTAGGATTTTGAGAGGCGCCTTTTGAGTTGGATAGTGATAGATCATAGCTCCTGTTCGAGAAGAGAGGCGAACCGGTTTTGTGGTTGAGGGGTTGTAAAGCGGACTGCACGAGCCGTAATTGGAGGATCTTCAGTTGGGGCGCGAGGTGGGGGGGTTACTGAGCGGAAAGGAGAGATAATCTCATGGGTTGGAGGCTGAGTTGGCACCTCGTCTATTGCCATAGTGTTTCTTGTGTGCCTATGAAGAGCTGAGGGCTACATCCTCCTTCAGTTCGAGCTTTTG
>NW_002990497.1:0-970 GCF_000003125.1 Talaromyces stipitatus ATCC 10500
TGAGCATTCCCACGAGGCTCGCGAGGGTACCAGGGAGCGTATTGGAGAGGGTTTATCTGTTCAGAGTTTGGGAGGGCCAGTGTACGGCGGGCAAATCGGCTGATTTGTCGGCCATTACTAGCGATCTGTTCTGCGCGTCTTCGAAGTGGGTGATAAGGGTCGAGACGCCGTAGGCGGACAGTTGCAAGGAGGGCTATTCGATCTAGTTCGATTTCTGGTGGAGAGAATCCAGACTCTCGATAAAGGACTGGCTTTGGGGTTGTGCGGAAGACTGGAAGGACTGCTCTTGCGCCTGTTAGTATTACTTTAGTTAGTTTCTCAAGATGTTCTCCAACTCGGTTTGAAATCTGGGAAGGTCCAGGGCGAGTACGTCCTGGCCACCAGGTTTCTGCGCCATAGTATGCTTTATGGAGTACACAGGCTGATACAGCCTGCTGTAGTAAATCAGGTTTGACTCCTCGAACAGTATTCCCTAGAGAGCGAAGAGCGTTGGCCACAGTGAGGGCTTTAGATGCTGTTTCTCTAACGTGCCATTTGAACGTTAGCTTTTTGTCAAAGAGGATTCCTAGCCATCGTAGATATAGCCGTTTAGTGTTTTCTGATATTGTAATAGATCCAGCTTTCACTGAAGGTGTGCGGGTTGGGTCCTGGTCTGCTTTATGTCGGGAGAAGTGAAGAAGCTCGTATTTATCTGGTGCAAATGTAATGCCCTCTGCAGCGCCCCAATTAAGAGCTTCTTGAAGTAAGTCTGATAAGGCTTCGCAATTAGTAGTAAGAGAAGTTGAGATCGCCAGGTTGGCTGCGTCGTCCGCGTAACCAAATCTGTTCCTTGGGTTTCCTAGACGGAATAGAGGCGCTATGTAGAGCATGAAAAGAATGCCAGATACTGGGGATCCTTGTGGAAGACCGCAGGTAATGTCTGTTGAGGGGCCGATCTCTCCATCGAGTCGGATCTGAACTGATCTTCCAG
>NW_002990494.1:0-972 GCF_000003125.1 Talaromyces stipitatus ATCC 10500
AGATGTCGTCAATATATCCAAGTACAATTACGTCCGGGCACTCGGCGAGTATCTGCTTAATAAGATCTGCATTAAAGAATAGGAATAGGATTGGTGATAATGGGGAGCCCTGCGGAATGCCTGTATTGATTAGAAATTCCCCCATATTGCCCTCTAGGAGTGTGATTGACGTGCGGCGATTGCTTAGAAAGCTCTCAATCCAGCCAATCAGGTCATCTGGCACCCGGCGCTTTCGTAGGTCGTGTATCAGCCTTATATGATTGACGTTATCAAAAGCCCCTGCCGCGTCAAGTGCAAGCCCTGAGGCTACTCGTGAGCCCTCTCTCCACGCACTATGGGTCTCTTCTAGTAAGAGATGGATTGCTAGTTCGCATGAGCGGCCGCGATATCCTCCAATATGTTGCTTTGGTAAAAGATTATATTGCTCCACTAGATAGCTGAGACGTCTGGCTAACACTGATTCTAGTGCTTTGCCAATCGTGCTCAGTAACGCTATTGGGCGGTATGCCTTTGGATCAGAGTAATCAGGCTTTCCAGGCTTGCGAAGGATGACTGTTGTCGACTTTCGGAAATGGTCAGGGCAGTATTGTTGACGTAGACATGTATTAAAGAGATTAACGAGATAGGCCTCGATAGTAGGGAGCAGCCTTTGTAGGACCAGATTGGGGATCCCATCTGGCCCTGGTGCTTTGTCGGGCTTCACGTTGGTTACTGCCGTTTGGACTTCGTCTAACGTGATTGGTGGCATCGTATATGGTTTGGGATATCTATATTGTGGTCCAATATCTGACAGATCTGCCTCCGGGGGCTCTGGGTGGAGGACCTCTCAGAATAGAGCTGCTTTCTCCTTTGGGGCTGTGTAACTCGTGTTATTGTAGTATAATGTTGGGGTAAACGTGGCACGTGGTTTGCCCCTATTGCGGACCCAACGGGCAATTCTCCAGAATCCATCTATTGACTCTGTTGCCTGCT
>NW_002990354.1:0-1062 GCF_000003125.1 Talaromyces stipitatus ATCC 10500
AGATGCAGTCATAACTGGCGTGAGGGGAGACAATCGAAACTTCCTGGTTTTCGATTCGGTGTTCAGGCGTCTTGGTCCATCCAATCGGAAATCTCCCATGAAGACGCATCGTCACCGATAACTAATGCGAGCGTCTTGAACTCGATTTTGTCGTACATGACCGCCCCTGCAGCGCGCGCTTGTTTATGCCATGGGCCGGTACCACCTGCTCTTGCGTCCTCTCTGTTTCTCCACACACCTATATGAAATGTCAATCTCAAAGAATGAATATCAAATCCGCCAACTGCCACTTACAAGTTGCCAGGTTCTGATGATTCTCGTTTTTGGCGCCGAACCAATATTTCAACAAACCGCCACTGGCCACGGCTTCTTGATGAGAGTGGTAGTCGAGGTCATGCAGGCGTTGGCTGTCAATGACCGGTTTCAGAGTGGAGCGGAATGACACGACGTAGAAGCGTTGTCTTTTCCACTTGTAGCCTTCCGCAATCGAGAGATCACGCAAAAAATCGACAACCGCCTGCCAGTTGAAGGATTCCACATAAGGGGCGACAGCATAGTCATCGCGAATGGGCTTGAAGATTGTCAGGGCTTTTGCCAATAGTTGGTAAGGTGTCTCGAGAGTCTTCAAGTCTAGCAGGTTCAGAGGGTCGTTATATGGGGATGCGATCAAACGGTCGTCTGAGGTTGCAGCCAATTCATGGCGCTGCGTGCCGAACTGCAGCTGGAGAGCAGCAGCCGCATGGAATTGCAGAAGCCCATGGTCCTTTGTTACCAGCTCATGGTGGAAGAGAGAGCTGGGTGCTCTGAGAGTAACCCTGGGTGGCTCAACTGTGGTAGTTGCTGTTTCAACGTCGATAGCAGCCATTATTGCTCTTGCAAGTTGTGAAGTTTATCAGATATCTTTCCCCGGATTCTGCAAGACGAGACCCGCTCTGAAAGTACTAGTGCAGAAAGACCGGCGAGTCTGTTTAACGGCCCAATGCAACGAACTAGCCTGATTTGCGACAAGAAGCGAAAGACGACAAGTTAGATGGCTTGACAGTTCACGAATAACAATAAAAA
>NW_002990712.1:0-622 GCF_000003125.1 Talaromyces stipitatus ATCC 10500
CCTCCGAGTTATATTGTTTTTGATTTTCATGTTTTCCTTTGGATTTGAAATGGTTGACTCTGCGGATATTGAACGAAGGGGAGTGTAAAGAATCTGACCGTAAGGTCACGTGACACTAGTCGTTCCGAGACTAGCTATAGCTTCAACCCCTGAGTTGTAGGTAACTAGAAGATAGACAAGCAATACACAGAGATTCAACGCATCGAATCATCTCCTTATTAATACTGACAAGCAACTGATCATTGATCACTATTACTGAACGATATCAATCCTCTGAGTCTATACGATCCATCCACCGATTTCTTTACATGGTAGCATGTCCTTGGGGCTAAGCTGCAGGATAGCATAACAGCGTTCGTGGAAGCGAGTCTTGCACCTTAGGGCGAACCACCCGGAATCACCGCTGGGTGTAAGCAGGTAATAGTATCGTGATTAGTCTGTTGTATCCTCGATCCTCTTAGTAAAGATAGGCCGGCCAACCTATTGTTACGACGAATTCGGGCATACGACCGCGCTTCGAAAGTTTGGAAGGAAGAAGTGTTACAGCTCAAGGCTAGTTGATGTCTCGGAGACAGCGAGACGAGAGAGGACGGTTTATTTCCACGACTCCTGAGCCAGAGGG
>NW_002990530.1:0-955 GCF_000003125.1 Talaromyces stipitatus ATCC 10500
AGTCCAACCCACCAACTGTCACGTCACCCTCCACATGCCTACGCCAACGACTAGATATCCGCCAACTGTCACTTCGCCCTCTCAGGGCCTCCCCCCCGGTGCCCCGAGGTGCCGCTAAGTCCCCCGTAGCACCTCCCCCAATGCTTTAGGGGTGCCTACCGACCCTCCCACCGGTCTCCTACCCGAAAAAAGGACACTTGAAAAAAAAAAAAAAACAAAACAAAACAAAACAAAACAAAACAAAGTATCCTGAATCACGTGATCTTTGGATGTGTGGGAGGGCCGGTGGGCTGCCAAAACAAAACAAAACAAAACTTTGCCCTCTCCTCATTCTGTATCCTGTTTGCATCCATCCTTCAAGACACGCTGCGGCTAGTCTTACATTTTGTCATTTTGTGGGACTGTTCATTTGTCTAAACTGTTCTTGTCTTCATCTTCTTCTTATATTTGAAAGGGAAAAAAAGGAGGTTACCTGAGCCATCTGTTTTCCCTTTTTTTTCAATATCCATCTTCACATACCCCGCCATGAGTGAGTCAAGGTACGTGCAAGCCCTCGTTACTCGTTTGCGACTATCATTTGGAGTGGTCGAAGGTGTGTCTCGAGGTCGACAGCAGTACTGATTAGTGTATAGGCAAGAGCTTTTAGCATGGTTGAACAACCTCCTTCAGCTCAACATTACCAAAGTTGAGCAGTGCGGTACAGGGTACGTCGGAACCGTTTTTGAAATGTATAGACTGGAATTCTAACTGTTGTTACGATGTTTCTAGAGCGGCTTTCTGCCAAATATTCGATTCGATCTTCAGTTAGTCCTCCCCGATTACATTTACCGATCCGCTCGGAATGAGATTTCGCAGTTGTTTAAATCCAAATGGCGATACACACACTGACTTTCAATCTGTCTATCAGTGGATGTGACTATGAACCGTGTCAAATTCAATGTCAATACCGAATATG
>NW_002990490.1:0-975 GCF_000003125.1 Talaromyces stipitatus ATCC 10500
AATGGTCATACTTATATAGGAAGTTCTATTAATTTAGCTTCTAGAATGAAAAATTACCTTAATAATATTTTTTTAAAAAATAAAAAAAATAGTAATATGCCCATTGTAAAAGCTTTACTTAAATATGACCAATCTAATTTTTCTCTTTTAATTTTAGAATATGCTGAAGCTGAATCTTTAACAATAAGAGAAACTTTATATATAGTAAATTTTATGCCTTATTATAACGTATTAAAACAAGGTTATTCCTCTTTAGGGTATAAACATACAGAGGAAACTAAGAAATTATTGTCTGAATTAGGTAAGAATAGAGTACATTCTGAAAAAACTAAAGCTTTAATATCAAGGGCTTTAACTGGTGAAAATAATCCTTTTTATAATAAAAATCATTCTACTGAAAGTAAAGTAAGAATGATTGAAGCTAATTCAGCTTATCCTATATATATATATAATTCATATAAAAAATTATTGGTAATTTTCCCATCAGTTTTAACTTTTTCTAAACTAATTAATTCAAATCATTCTACAATAATAAATGTTATTAAAGAACAAATAATATTTAGAGGTGAATGATATATAACTAACATACCTTATAATTTAAGTGATACGCCTATTATATGTAATTGATCTTCAAAAGAATGTAAAGATTTAATAAATGACATAAAATCTAATAGTCATATTAAAAAAGCAGTATTTGTATATGATACAAATAGAAAATTTATTGGTAAATATGAAGGAGTAACAGATGCTCAAAAGGCATTAAACATAAGTCATAGTACTATAAAAAAATATGCTAATGTAGCTGGTGTTTACAAGGGGTATATATTTAGCTATGAAAGGTTAATAAATTAATGAATATTTATTCGTAAGTGGTGTTGTTTTAGCTAATGCTTCACTTGATATTGCATTCCATGATACAATTAATTTTCTTGGTTATAGTATTTTGTTTATAGGTACATTAACCGTTGTTCATAG
>NW_002990641.1:0-869 GCF_000003125.1 Talaromyces stipitatus ATCC 10500
GCAAGGACTTTGTCGTCTAGGATATCATATCGTTCTCCTGAATAACTCTCTGCCTTGTCCCATGCCTTGGAAAACTTTGCGGCCAACGACGGGTCAATATCCTCTTGTTCATACTCTGTAGGCGGCAATCTCATGTACTCATCAAGTTGCCTCGCAGATGTCAACGACGTAGAGGGACGCGGAGGTGGTGTGGTAGATATCTTGATTGGACTGGGGGCCGGTGTCCCTATCGGCACTGCATTGGCACCAGTCAAGGGTGTATGACTATCAAGATCTCGGACATGAGTCTCCAGCTGTAGGGGGTTATTGTTGATTCTTCTCTCTGGATCTCTCCCGAGTGTTGTCTCTTCCTTTTCCTTGTCAGAATAAGGCAATCCAATGAGGTGATCCCTATTATGATTCTCAATTCTCTTAGCTAGCGGGGTGGTGTCACTCCTTGGTGTTAACTGAGCTTGTTGACCTAAGGCCATCCTTGATCTTGAGTCAAATTTCTTGCCGGCGATCATGTCATCTGGCCATCTTGGGGGAATATCCATCTGAAGCAATTCGACTAATCCTTCTGAGATGTTTTTCTTACCTCTATGGTCCAAATAAACACCACGTATCTGAAGGAAGTCTTTCAGCTTGCTTCTCATGGTCCTGTCAAGCTTATTGAATTCGACCAGAGTCCATTCTTCGAAGTAATCATGAAGCCATTCGAATAGTTCATGGTCAAAGTGATGACTAACGGCAGCCTCGTACATGGCCCTTATTGTGTAGTTGACCAACGCTTCTACACTGTCCCCCGGTCCAGCATCCTTTTCCCACAAGGTTGGATCGATCTTCTTATGCCCGGTGACAGTGTTAAATCCAGTCTCTGTCATAAAGTC
>NW_002990803.1:0-422 GCF_000003125.1 Talaromyces stipitatus ATCC 10500
CAATCGAGAAACTTCAAAAACGAGTGCAAGCAATGCGCCAGATGCATCAATATATTGATCGCCCGGATTATATCCAGCATTTCAAATTGGAAAATCCCTTCTCCGACACATGTCCGGCTCAGTATTCTCTAGTTGGCGATGCAGATATACCGCTGACTGCTGTCTTTGAGATGCGGGTCCAGGATTTCTCGGTGGAGGTTGTTTCTCCATACACGCAAAGCGTCATTGGTATTATTCGACTGTCTCTTGAGCCATCATCAGCACAAGGCCCATCTTCTACACTCAAATTCAACGTGGTCATGCGGGATATGGCCGGATTTGCGGAACGTGAAGGAACAGAGGTCCATGCTCAGCTGTTTGTACCGGGTGTATCGGAAGAAGGGGGAGACTCCCGACTTGATTATGCTGAGAAGAGAAACCCG
>NW_002990136.1:0-4216 GCF_000003125.1 Talaromyces stipitatus ATCC 10500
TCCTCGACACGCAAAGAGTTCTCGCTAAGAAGACGATGCGATAAGATAACGATAACGCTGATAAGAGCTTCTATCTGTTATCGATAACCATTTCTAGCCCTAATTGCTGTGGATGCTTGTTCTAAATACTATGTAATATAGAAATGAAAGCCCAAGCACGTTGTTCAAACTTGCTAGAAAATGTTTAACATAATATACTCCTACTACTCCATCTTAAAACTCGATCGAACCTCAGACTAGGTAAAAGAGCCATGGCAGATTGCGGTAACTATACGGAGGGCATTTGATTCCTCTTCCTCAGCAGAAGATGTACCTCAGGATTAGGAAAGTTGTACTCAAAAGCGTGTATACCCTCAGGTCTTTTGAACTGATCCAATTTGAAGTCATACTCCAACATCATCTTTCCAAGGGTCATCTTGATGACATTGGACGCCATAAATCTACCAGGACAACTATTTTGCCCATGTCCAAAGTGCAAGACGGATTCACTAGTAGTCGCAAACTGGTGACGATGAGCTTGAGATGGCGCTTGTCGCAAACGATAGTAACGTAGCCCATCGAACTCGGTTGAGTTAATGGTGTTGTCTTGTTGAATGGGGACAATGGCGAATTCGACATGCGCACCAGCCGGCAATTGCAGTCCATCACTGAGGGTAATATTTTCAGTAATCTTGCGTTTATAGCCCACTGTACCTTAAGTTAACGATCCATATTGTCCCGTTTGAAATGAATGTAGAGCGGATTGAAAACTTACTAAGACTGGGAGGGCGCATCCTCTGAGATTCTTTGATAAAACTGTCTAGCTTGCGCATTTTTACCAGGGATGTTTTTCTCCAACCTCCATCAGCTTCAATGACTGACCGAACTTCTTCACGTAACTCGGTTTGGTACTCCGGATACGTACATAGATCATATAGGGCTTCTGTCAATGCCATGGCTGTCGTATGATTCGAAGCTAGACTCAGGGAGAGAACCATAGATGCTAGGCTCATGAGCTCAGCGTCCCGCCCAGTAGCCTGCTCTATTAAATATTGTAAGACGTCAGGAAACTCATCTCTCCGCTTTCTGGCGAATTCGGCCGCTTTCTCTTCGACAATACTCTTGCGATATCGGATGTATGGATAGAGAATGCGCTTGGCCTTCCAGAAATTCCACGATATCTTCCACGAGCATGGAAGAAACCATGAAGCAACTGTCTTGAATCCATAAGGCACCAAGCGGATTGTGATGGCGGTGACAAAGATGTTGTGAAGATATCCTTCAGCAGTATTTAGCCAGTTAGAGTCATCCCGAAGTTCCTGGCCACCGAATATGCGCGCTGAAACGCGGCCTACAATTCGATGAATGGTCTGGAAGGCTGGTACACTCGTCCAGTCTCCCTCGTTTA
This sequence comes from Talaromyces stipitatus ATCC 10500, assembly GCF_000003125.1. NCBI lineage: Eukaryota > Fungi > Ascomycota > Eurotiomycetes > Eurotiales > Trichocomaceae > Talaromyces > Talaromyces stipitatus. The sequence continues at coordinate 1,388 of NW_002990136.1, forward strand.
TTGATGGAGGGGGCACCTCGTTCGCGAATGCTGCGTCTAGCTCCCTTCGAACTGTAGGGATCATGAGGGCCAGCTGAGGGTTAACCTTAGTTTTCAAAACCTGAACAAAAAGCCGAGTGGTATTGAGGATATCAAGATGTGTGAATTTGCTCTGCATATTGTCTAGGTTTGCTTGCATCGCGTTCGCCTGATGAAATGGTAGCTTCCGAATCTCGTTGAGATATCTGTGTGGGAGAACGATGACATCGTTTCCAGTAAGCTTCCACGGCTTTCCTTCGTATTTGGTGTGCCCTTCGTGGATCACGGTTTCAGCAGCGTAGAAAAAACTCCACCTCGCTAGCCAAGCATGCTTTGATCCCACGAAAGGGGCAATGAATTTGGCGTTTCCAGTCCTTTGGATTGAGACAGTGCAAAAAATGCAGGAGACTAACACAAGTACTGCAGCGGCAGCCGCTGGCAACCAGAGCTGTGTGGTAGATCCCAGAGAAGGTCTGTACTCTACCATTTTGAGACAAGTTCCCTCGAAGAATATATCTATGATCTGATACTAGACGAATTGACCCTTCGCGAGATCAAGTGTGATTTATCTGATCCGTGGATGCAATCAAATACAGTAATAAACCTTTCTTCTCTATTCAGCGGCGGATATCAGGTAAATGATCGCGCACCATTGATTGTCCCTATGATTGCCCCATTTGAAGTCATAACATAAGCATACTTAGGCAATATTCAAAGAATCTTTTCTGCCAGTTCAGTTTAAATTTTGTTGTCGGTGTAGTCTTGACACAGAAAATTATGATCAAAATACACAAAATTATGCAGATTCACCGGTTTCTACGGACATCGGGTATCGCTGTTAGGTAGCACATAAATTGGTAATCGAACTGGTGGAAATCATAGTTGCATATGCGTTGTCACTAAGCATTCGACCAAGTAGAAATTGCATGCAGCTTGACAGAGAAAAAGCGGTCAAACGAAAAAGAAATCATGGTGATCATAAGAGACATCAATTATAAATCAGGCCATTCTCGTATTAGGTATACCTACAGTGAAACTCAACTTCTAGGACTCAAGCGGACTGGGAGTGGATTCCCCACCCAAACCGCATATGTTTCCTGATCTTCCCAGTTGTTTACAGCTTGTGATCCCAAACCCTCCGGCAAAGATATGTCGAAATTGTAGAGCAGATGTCCGAGGATGAGAACGATTTCGGATTGGGCTAGGTTTTGTCCCAGGCAATCTCGAGGACCTTGCAAATATGGCTGAGTCGTCTCTTTCCGATCGTTCTTATAACGACTTCCTGCACCTGAATCCGAATCAAGCCAGCGCTCAAGATCGAAGCGGTTTGGGTCAGTGTAGTTGCTGCCGGAGAGATTGGCGGCCCATTGCATGTATGAAACTACGGTCTGACGTCATTGTTAGCCTTCCCTGTACAGAATAGAGTAACAGAATAAGAAGACTCACCCCCGAAGGAAAGTAAGAGCCGCAAATGATCGCTCCTCCGTCAGGAACTCGTCGTGTAAGTCCTAAAGGGACGGGAGAAGTCAAACGCATACCCTCTTTGATAGCAGCCCCCAGCATCGGAAGCTGCATTAATGATTTGGTATCCATATCTGTTTCACTCGCAAAAGCGTCGCGAATCTCATTCGTAACTCGACCGAGAGCCTCCGGGTTATGTAACAATTGGAATACTATTCCTGTAATTGCTGTTTGGAGAGTATGGCTTCCGGCAATAATCAAAGTCTCGGCATTGGTCACTATTTCACCCTCCGTGAGATCGTGCTTGGAAGCCTGAAGATACGAAAGGAAGTCTGGCCGGACTGTGTGTTGTCCTAAACGCTTCTGAACCTTTTCTCGTGTAATCCTCTTGTGCTCTATAAGCTTAGCTTGGGCTGATTGAGACATAAGTTTCACGAGAAGGTTGAATAGCCATGGATAATAACGAGAAGACGCGAGCTGCACTTTTGCCTTTAGACTAAAGACCAACGCGCCAACCCATTCGTGATATCGGTCATTTTCCAGACAGCCAAAGTCCTCTCCAAAACTCAGCGAACAAATGACGTCGAATACACAGTAAGTAAACCACTTCTGAAGATCCACAATCCCATCATTCTGGGAACCACGGGTTTTTAGCTGGGAGGTCATCTTGAGCACGTACGATACTATCAGAGGCTCCTGTGCTCTGAGTGCTTGAGTACTGAAGAGGGTCGCATACGCCTTTCGTATTCGAGAGTGGTCTTCGTCTCCGGCTTCGAGAATGGAGCATGGGTGGCCTGGCCTAGTTGGGGGCTGTCGAACAGGATCCTTAGGGAGGGTCTTGAATTGTGCATTTGGTCTCTTGTTGTATATATCCTTGACTGAGTGTGGGTTGATGAATGATATCTCATTTGGCCCTACTCGCACCGTATCGCCGTAGATTTCGTGGAAACCTTTAACCTTGTGTGCGAGCTGACCCGATCGAAAGGCAAGCATGTAAGGCAAGAGGGTAAGAGCCCAAAACCGAGGGCCATTAAAGCGAGACAAGGGATGGAAATAAAGCCTTTTGATGGCAAACAGGAGTCCAGCCTAAGCCGGATATCAACAATAATGTATCAGAGGCTATCATATCTATACGTACCATCAGGACGCTGAAAATCAAAAAGGAAATCATTTTTAACACAGTGTTAGAAGGTATGGTTGATTTGATGAGTCTGTTTTGACAGAAATCAGAGCAGAGAGTAGAACAAAGAGTGATTAGGAGTGTTTGGGAAACGACTGACCTTATGTAGTACAGACATTTGACCAAATAGGAATAGCCTGAATTCACCTGATCCGAATCGAGGTTCGCAC
>NW_002990299.1:0-1142 GCF_000003125.1 Talaromyces stipitatus ATCC 10500
AAACATTCAGCTTTATTGGATTCAGGGTCATCAATTCACGTTTTAATGAGATAGAAAGGTTTGTGAACTTCCGGAAAGCGACAGCAGGAGACTTCCTATGGGCAGGCACCCACCAAGTACCTGTCTTAGGATATGGAGAAGTGGATATCGAAATCCACGGCCTTGGTGGAAGACTTCAAATTCTGCGCCTTTATAACGTGGCATACTGCAAGGACTTTGTGGCAAACCTGGTGTCTTTCCAACAACTAAGAAAGCATGGAATCTGGTGGGACACCAGAAGAGGCTTCGACTGCCTTCGGAACGAGAAAAATCAAGTCCTTGCATATATAAAAGAGAGGGAAGGTCAATTTGTACTCGAACATATCGCCAACGACCATCCTCTCGTAAAAATGGCCTTCATTATACGACGGCACCGCTTCAATTCGTGGACAGTCAGAAAAGAACGAAAAGCTGACGCTAAGAGATGGCATGCTCGCCTTGGCCATCCTGGACCCCAAGCTATCGAACACCTTGCCACAACGACAAAAGGTGTAAGAGTGACTGGCCTATCCAAAGGTCCTACCACTGTACAGTGCGAAGCCTGTGGAAGGGCAAAAGCCAGACGAATCATACGACGAGAAGAAAGAAATATTGTGGAACGACCTGGCGTGCATCTAGCGATTGATTTTCATGACTTTCAGAAAAGCTCAATGAATGGAGAAAAGACATTGATGCTTATAACCGATCGATTTAGCGGTTTTATCTGGGACTTTTATATGACGTCGCACAAAAGCGTGGAGATCTTAGAAACTCTGAAATGGTTCTTTGAATATCTGAAAAAGCACCATGATGTTAGTCCGATCAAGATTGAGATGGATAATGAGATATTCTTACACCGACCTGAGGTAAAGGAGTGGCTGATTACCAAACATGTTACTATCGAGCCCTCAACGGCAAATAATCAAGGACAAAACGGTGCCGCTGAGCGCTCAGGGGGTGTCATCAAGGATAAGGCTAGAGCCATGAGAAATGGTGCAAAGTTACCTACGGATTTATGGTCAGAAATATATCGAGCCTCAATCTATCTTTACAACCGTACCCCAAAGTTCATGTACAACTGGAAAACGCCATACGATAGGTCCATACTTACGTTGCTTTGCAAA
>NW_002990338.1:0-1083 GCF_000003125.1 Talaromyces stipitatus ATCC 10500
AACTGCCAACTGGCAACTGACTAAACTGCCCACTGGCAACTACATAACTGCCAACTATTAAATGGTTGAACTGTCAACTGCCAACGGGCTTCCTGCCTGAACCGTTAACTGGCCACTTGCATAATCGCCAACTGTCAATTTGCTTAACCACCAACTGCCAACTGGCTAACCACCAACTGCCAACTGGCTAACCACCAACTGCCAACTGGCTAACCACCAACTGCCCAACTTACTCAACTGCCAACTGGCTAAACCCCCAACTGTCAATTTTCTCAACTACCAACTGTCAAATCATTGAACTGCCAACTGTCAATTGATTAAACCCCATTTGTTAACTTTCTCAACCGCCAGCTGGCAAATGGCTAAACTGTCAACTGGTTACTGCCTAAACTGCCAACTGTCACATGGCTGCACTGGCAACTAGCAACTGGCTTTCTTCCTTAACCTCTTTGCCGGCTCCATTACTGACTTGCTTAACCACCAACTGGCACTGGCTAAACCGCCAACTGGCTGACTTGCTCAACTGCCAACTGCCAACCTGCTCAACTGCCAACCTGCTCAACTGGCCGACTGCCTAAACCACCAACTGGCACTGGCTAAACCGCCAACTGGCAACTGCCTAAACCGCCAACTGTCAACTTGCTTAACTGACAACCGTTACCTGCCACCTGGCTCAACTATGAACTTGATGAACGGTGAACTGGCTGCCTGGCTGAACCACCAACTGGTTAAACCGCCAACTGTCAAATCGCTCCACCGTCAACCGGCTCTCCTCCCTTAATTGGCAATGCCCTTCCTGACTGAACCATCAACTGGCTTTACTCAACCATCAATGCCTTTGCCGGCTCTACTACCAATCGCCATCTCGATCAATCTATATATATTCCATCATATATACGATCCTAACCAATATTCCACTGCCACAATCAATATATGTAACCAACAACTCCACCATGCCAATCGATATAAACCAGCTTCTTAGCTCCACTGTCAATTGCCTTCTGGTGGAACTGCTAACTGGCTCCCTCGCTCAACTGCCACTGGTCAACGAGCTCAATTACCAACGGGCTCCCTGACGGAACC
>NW_002990749.1:0-535 GCF_000003125.1 Talaromyces stipitatus ATCC 10500
ATCCCTGCCCGAAAGAGAGAGCAAAAACCTTCCCAATATGGCAACTGACTTTGACCCTTCCAATGTCGACCTCAACACAGCTGACCCGGCCCAAGTCGTCTGCTACTTGAAAGCTGGCGGCAATGAAATTATAGACCGAAGGAAAGACCATACGAAGTACGTAGTCAAGGTTGTTGCATATGAGGACCATGACAACCATATTTGGATAGTCACTGCAGGATGGGATATGCAAGTTTTCATTTACAGTATAAAGCCGAATTCTTCCTCGGGTACAGAGCTCGAAATTGGCAACCCGGTGGGATCTCTCAAGGTGCCAACAAATCCAGAGTCTATTCTCCTCGTACATCATCCGGAGACAAGAGATTTGACCCTTCTACTTTCCCGGCGGGATTCAACATATATCTACTACTATAATATCGAACCATTACGGACACGGGACAGTCAGCAACGAAGTTGCAAGGAAATCGGAAAACAAAACCTTGCGCCCAACTCCAATGCTTGGGTTTCCTTTTCACCCTCTTGTATGACACAGAAT
>NW_002990765.1:0-496 GCF_000003125.1 Talaromyces stipitatus ATCC 10500
GCGGTACGACATGTTGACGGTCACGATGCTCTCGATCTCGAGGGCTCTGCATACCCCGAAGTGTGACCGGCGCAAGAGACGGGATATGGATATGGAAACCTTTGAATCCTACAACGCCCCCAATTCTCTGTTTCATATATTGAACCTTGGAAGGTTCCTTTAGGAAACATCCCAAAAAAAATCATCGTATTAGTTCTTATGTCGACATATCCGTGGATATAGAAGGATTGCACGTAGATAAATAGATAGAGATTCTGTCTCGAGTTATCCTGTCCCAAGAAGAAGCCAAGCATTCTGATTCTTCCTTGGCCAGTCTATAGTCTTCTCTCAATTTCTTTATTCTACAAGAAGGATTTAGGTACCTAACGTGAACTAATAACTACTTGTCGCGTCGCCTCCTCTAAGTACATCATGTTCCAAAGCCGCGTCTATATAGACCTTCTCCTGAACTGATTTGTAAGCTATCCCATGGGGTAAACTTGAGACCATTCTCTTA
>NW_002990235.1:0-1327 GCF_000003125.1 Talaromyces stipitatus ATCC 10500
TAGAGGAGGTTTATTAAGAGCCTTTCATCGTGTATAACCTCGTTTTTTAAGAGCTCGAGCCAGGGCGTGCTTTCCAATAGATAGGTTAAGCTCTTGTATAACCTTATAATAAGGCATACGTCGCGTACGCTTCGAAGAAGTAATCCATTCGATAATATGATGAACTTCAGCCTCGGAGAGCTTCGGAGGGTTGCCACGGGCCTTTTTAGGGGTTGCTTGCTGGCTTTGGCACGTATATTGGACTTGGCGATAGCTAATTTGAAGCTGCTGAGAGATTTGAAGATATGTAAATCCAGCATCTCGAAGGGTTAATACTCGGATCCGTTCATCCCTATTCAGCCGTGCTGAATTCTGCCTGGAATCAGATGGCTCGAGAGCTGCTGCGCTTGTTGCCCTAGGGGGGCTGGTAGGCTCGGGGGTGGCCATATTGATCGTCAAATGTCATATATCTAGGCTTGAAAGGCTGAAAGCAGACGGATGGCCAATATTCTATTTAAAAGGCGGTGAGCCCCGGAGCCTGACCGCCTAAAAATCGTACTAACAAAATTACCGGCCCCAACCGTAGTATGTCCAATTCGCTTGAACGACCAACAGCTCCACTTGAACAATTCCTTCTTTGAACGGCCCACTTATTTCAGAATGAGTACCCCATAATCACTGCCATAAAGTTGTCACAACAAGGGCTCTCGTTGAAAATGAAATGCGTTGTTATCTACCGTTCTTTGTGCCCGTTCAATAACGAGAGAGGTTATGAGCCCGCCCCCGATGGGTCGTCGACTTGCTAGGATTTTGCTTTACCTATCTTTTGCTACGGTTTGTATCACGAAGCATAGACGATAGCAAGGCACGAGCACAAAGCGGCTTAATGAGCCAGACAATATGAAGCTATCTTGGTTCCTAATATTGTGACTGATCCCCCAGGAGCAAGGGGTAGATATATATGTGGCACGCACGTGCCACATCGGACTAACTAATATCCGGTGCCGAAACACGTAGGGTAACAGGGTTGATATTCATGTTCCGACGCTAACCGTTCCCACTTTCACGTATGGTAGACCCTGCTGTAGCTGCCAAAGATAGCTTTGAACCGGTCTACAATCTTAATTCACTAGGTGTTGGGAACCCTAGTTCAATGAAGTCTTAAGTGCAAATACCAAGACACCACGCCAAAGCAGAAGAGCATGGGGCTTTTAGGAGGGTAGGCCGGGAATTACACATATTTAGCGCACTAGTGCCCTATAAGGTAAACTCCGGGCGTAATAAACATCATTCATTCATTCATTATATATATCTAATAAACGACATCCACACCAGACTGTGTTTAACC
>NW_002990516.1:0-960 GCF_000003125.1 Talaromyces stipitatus ATCC 10500
CATAGCCGTCCTTGGAAATCGCTGAATTATTTCAGCACATTACGAAAAGCCTGGATTCCACAGGGCGGTGCCGACTTTCTCTTACAATTTATCCAGCATATGGAAAGTAGATAAGTCAAGGGTATGTGATACCGCCGACGAATATTTGAAAAGATCAGTAAGTTTCCCTGAAATAGACCATAGACTCCTCCTAGGTTAGCTAAGTTAGCTGAAATCCACCAAAACAGCGTCTCGACCAACTCCGTTCAGAAGGGAGAAAGCCTGAACTGATGCGTCGACTTGCAAAGGATGCACAAAAGTGGACTGAGCTTCGCTCCATACTTCAAAACCAGGCAGATGTCGCTCAGAACTTCATTGTGGAATACTGTGAACGTTATAATGCAAATCACGTCCCAGATGAACTACAGCAGTCGGTGGATGAGCTCAAGGTTAAGATCGGCCACCGAATCAGTCATTTAGATCAAACTATCCGTGATCTTCTTCAATTCGTAAGTTTTTACTCACCTGAGTTATGGGTTACCTTGGCAGTCCAATCCTCAATATCAACTAATCCCGATATAGGAATTTGCCTGGGCCTCAATCAATGAGAGCAGGGTCTCAACGAGGTTGGGTCAAAATGTTATGTTATTTACATATGTCAGCATCTTCTACTTGCCACTAGCGTTTTGCGCGGTGAGTATACCCAAGACTTCATTTTTATCATATCAGCGTGTAGTCTACTAACATAAGGACATTGTTAAGGCGATTTGGGCCATCCCCAATATCACAGAATCGGATACCCGGAATCCTTTCATCATCACTTCAGTGATTGTTGGATTTGTTACATTGTTTATATCCTTCAATCTTGACAACATTGCTGGGCTTCGTACTCTTTCGCTGAGGTTTGTTGAGAGACTTGGAGGAGTCTGCATTTTCTATTCCTCGGTCGACATGGCGAGACGTTTGCATTGTGCGATGTGT
>NW_002990618.1:0-887 GCF_000003125.1 Talaromyces stipitatus ATCC 10500
ACTACGGTGAATTTATCCATCTTTCGATTCAACAGAGTCGTTGTGATAGATTCGCCAGAAAACACTTTAAACACGCTGGGAATAGGAGTGTATATTGAAGAGAAAGAACTCATTGAATTTCATTAATTTCTCGCGCAGTATGAGGCAGATCTAAGCGTCAACTTATTCAGTGAATAGTATCAAATATTCTTAAAGCAATCAAACAAAGCGATTAAATGAAATAATCTAATAAAGTAATGTATTAATACCTAGAACTTCATCATATAGTCGAATTTCCACCTCCTAACGCACCTAGAGCCATGGCTGCAGCATGTTCGTCGTGGACACGGCGTACGAACTGCCTATACTGGCGTAACTCTCTCTTGAAGCCTCTCGCCAGACCGTCTGAGATGCCTGCCTTTATTGCACGTTGATATGCCGGGGTTTTATCGTCTTCCATTTGCCTCAACTCTCGTATGGACCAGTCATTTGCAAATATGGTTGATTGAGCATCTTCCCATTTCTTCTTCCTATCTTGATTCTTGATTGAGTTGATTTTCCAGGTGAAAAATTTGGCAAGCGTGTCATATTCGTCCTCATTTGAATCTATCGAACTAGATGACCTCGGGCGTGGTGTTGGTGTAGCAGGAATAGCCTTAAATCGTGCAGGAGTTTTATCAGTTTTAAATGATAGCAAAGAAGGGCTTGTTGTTGATCTTCGAGGCAATGAATAAGCCATTTAATGAGGTGTTTATGTTAATAAATCGCGCTGTTCTCGCAGTAAATGACGACGCTCTTTCTCCTCGTCACGATGTTCCTGTTTTTCCTGCATTGCTTCCATCTGTTCCATCAATCTATACTGCATTTGTTGCTCATACATCTTCGTCTGCATCTCTATAAATTGCTCC
>NW_002990397.1:0-1030 GCF_000003125.1 Talaromyces stipitatus ATCC 10500
TGACTGTTGTCGACTTTCGGAAATGGTCAGGGCAGTATTGTTGACGTAGACATGCATTAAAGAGATTAACGAGATAGGCCTCGATAGTAGGGAGCAGCCTTTGTAGGACCAGATTGGGGATTCCATCTGGCCCTGGTGCTTTGTCGGGCTTCACGTTGGTTACTGCCGTTCGGACTTCGTCTAACGTGATTGGTGGCATCGTATACGGTTTGGGATATCTATATTGTGGCCCAATATCTGACAGATCTGCCTCCGGGGGCTCTGGGTGGAGGACCTCTCGGAATAGGGCTGCTTTCTCCTTTGGGGCTGTGTAACTCGTGTTATTGTAGTGTAACGTTGGGGTAAACGTGGCACGTGGTTTGCCCCTATTGCGGACCCAACGGGCAATTCTCCAGAATCCATCTATTGACTCTGTTGCCTGCTCAATTCGTTGGCGATGTAGATCTCGTGCGAGCTCATTGGTGCGCCGTTTCATCTCTTTCCTAGCCTCTGCGTAGTCCTCCCATGCCTGATCTGTATTTATACGACGTGCGTGTCGTCTACACCTAGATACGTGGTGTTTAAGCTTCGCCATCTCTGGGGTGTAGCCCGCTCGTGAGTAGATGCTGATCTGTTTTGTAGGTGTCGCTTGCTCAGCTGCCTGATTGATTGCCTCAACTAGATAGCGGATCGCCTCATTGATCGCCTCATTGTCATTGAGCTCCCTTGGGTGCCAATTGTATATGTCCATCAGTTTAAGGAAGAGGTCCCAATCTGTTGCATTCCACTGCTTGCGAACCAATGGAGGAACACGTATAGCTGTAAGGTCAAATTGAGTGGAGATTGGGACATGATCTGCTCCGTACCACCACTCTGGCTTGGTGTCGCAGCTCACTACCCGGTTGGCTAGATTGTGCGATGCCCACACCAGATCAATTGTAGATTTGGCGTTAACCCTCTCGTACGTGATCGTGCCTGGTGGCAAGAGCTGCTCGAGCCCATGCTCATCCATAAGATTAATCAATTCGGTGGCCTCCTCGTCAACGTGTCG
>NW_002990240.1:0-1317 GCF_000003125.1 Talaromyces stipitatus ATCC 10500
CTAGTGAGTTGGCCACTTTTACCCGAATACGCGTTCTATACTGATCCTTCACAACTCAACGCGTCAATATGCCACCAATTCGCAATAAAAATCAAAAAAATTCTGCTGAGCAAGAAGGACGAATCCTATTAGCTATTTCTGATTTAAAGAATGGCAGAATACGCTCTGTACGGAAAGCAGCAGAGATCTATAATATCTCACGGTCAACTCTTCAAAATAGAATCAACGGCATGCCATATCGAGCTGAAAAACGCGCCAATAACCATAAATTAACTCAATCTGAGGAGGATTCGCTTGTCAAATGGGTTCTTGATTTAGATCGACGTGGATTACCTCCCCGGCACTCTCTCGTACGAGAAATGGCTAATTATATGCTTTTACAACGTGGCAATCAACAAGTTGGTGAGAATTGGGTAACCAAGCTGACTAAACGCCGTCCAGAGATCGATTCGAAGTTCTCACGAAGATATAACTATGAACGCGCTAAATGCGAAGATCCGAAGATAATCCGGGAACATTTTGATCGCGTACGAGCTGCTATATTGGAGTATGGGATCTTACCAGAAGATATTTACAATTTTGATGAGACTGGCTTTGCTATGGGACTCTGCTCATCTGCAAAGGTTATTACTGGAAGCGATCGATATGCACGGCCAAAGCTTTTACAGCCTGGGAATCGAGAATGGGTGACTGCAATTGAGGCAACAAATTCAACTGGATGGGCTGTTCCTTCGTACATTATTTTCAAGGCAAAGAAAAACGTACGATTAGGCTGGTTTGATGATCTTCCAAGTGATTGGAGGATCAATATTAGCGAGAATGGTTGGACTACAGATCAAATAGGATTAGAATGGCTTACAACCCATTTTATTCCCTATATTAATGATCGTACAATGGGAAAATATCGAATGTTGATTCTTGATGGCCATGGAAGCCATTTGACTGCAGAATTTGATCGTATATGCACTGAGAATAATATTATTCCAATCTGCATGCCACCTCATTCTTCACATATATTACAGCCTCTTGATGTTGGCTGTTTTGCTGTTTTAAAACGGCATTATGGGCAGCTTGTTGAGCAACGAATGAGGCTTGGATTCAACCATATCGACAAAATGGACTTTTTAATGGCATTTCCACAGGCTCGTACGGTGGCATATAAAGCTCAAACTATTCGGAATAGCTTCACAGCCACTGGATTAGTGCCTTTTAATCCGGATCGAGTTATTCAACAACTTAATATTCAATTAAAAACACCAACACCCCCTCCGAGTCGATCAAGCAATACACAATCATCTTGCTTACAAACCCCTCAAA
>NW_002990705.1:0-650 GCF_000003125.1 Talaromyces stipitatus ATCC 10500
GGCTCCTGAGCGGTAGAAGAGCTGCCTGCTTCGTTTACACGGCCTTGAGCATTCTCCAGGATTTTGGCCATCTCAGCCTCGAATGCAGATAAGAGTGGCCTGGTCCAAGAGCTGTGGTGCACAAGCGTAATACGGTCTCGTGTAATTTAGCGGCTTGCTCTGCTTGGTTCTGCATAAATAACATATCGGCTACATGGCACATGCGAATGAGGATGTCCATGCCCGGCGAACCGTCGATAATGGGTCCTGAGATATCAGCAGCACCTCTTCTGTGGCTTCTATTGGAACTGTGATTCACAAATGCATCTGACCAGTAGATCCGAGCGACAGCCTCGAGAACACGTTCTTCAAGAGCTAACCCTTCCAATAACCGATTAGGCTGTAACCTTATATCAGTTGCTAGATGGTACAGAACCATCAACGTATCCTGAGCATCTGGTCCGAGCGAACGCTGCCGGGTCTCCAAAACCTCCCGGTCTATGGTTTCAGCATCTTGAGGTCGTCCAATATGACGAAATATATGCGCCAACATCAACTTGATTTTCTGGACTTCAAGGCTATCGTCAACTGGCGTCGGCCTCGTGGTTGGTGAAACCTGATCTGTAGATGCATCTGCGTCTGCCAGCAACTGTAGAAGAATGCTCTCGGCC
>NW_002990575.1:0-923 GCF_000003125.1 Talaromyces stipitatus ATCC 10500
GCGACTTCCTTATAATTATTCATATCAAACAGTCGGAGGCTCAAAATCCTCAACCCTCTCTACCACCTAGCTCCCAGGAGTGCAGCCTTTGACGCGTCTCAACGCGCCCGGCAACACCATGGCGCGTAAAGGCCCTGGTACAGACGGCCCTCTACAGACAGCCCTTCTAGAATCCACGTCTGCAGCCACAACAAGAGCTTCTGAAGGACAGAAGATCTTCAGCTCCATAGCTGCATTCCTTGATAAACACCGCAGCCAAACCACCGGCCTTGCTCCTCACCTACTGAGAGCCCTCACCGCCCTAAGCGATGACCTCGCCTCGGTAGCTCAACAACATTTCAACGCCTATATTAGCGGTATCTCGACGACCTCCATTCTACCTGCCCTGTCTCCTTCCCCTTCCTCTTCCCCCATCCTAAATCCCTTACCCCCTTCACCCCCTCCCTCACGTCCCCCCTCAGGTCTTAACCAGTCAACTTATGCGACTATTACCCAATATGCCCCGGTCAAATCAACCCCCACTACTCACTCTAAATCCCCTGTTAAAAAGCCTATGCCTCTGGTGAAACAACCCCTTCCTGACAACCGGCTCTTCGTACGCCTCCCAGCTGACCATGCAGCTAGAAAAATGGAAGCCTACGCCATCTACTTTAGCCTACGGTCTCAACTAAACTCAAACAGTGCAGTGCTAAAAGAAGTTTAAGCCACAAAGACTGGCTTCGCACTATGCCCCTCATCTCCAGAAGCCCTCCTAGCCCTTGAGGCCCAAAAAGAGACTATCTCTGCATTCTTTGTTAACTGCCAGATAGAACGCAGCTCCCGATGGGTCTCATACCGAGTCACCAATGTGCCAAGGAAAATTGGGCAAATCTTGGATGGCTGATACTCTCTATCCCTATCATCCTACACTACTATCCTTAGAA
>NW_002990307.1:0-1128 GCF_000003125.1 Talaromyces stipitatus ATCC 10500
ACGCAGCCCTACAACTTTTGCAGAGCCGTTTATCAACTGGCTGGATCTCCAGGGTCTAGTACTCATTTCCGACATAGACTGTCCCACACATGAAAGGGGTAACATATTAGACCTCAGTTTCGCCTCAAGCCCTCTGGCACTCGCAGGAGCCAAAGCTAGCATAGCGAGCCACTTAGATGCAACCTCTGATCATCAACCACTAATTACCACTGTTCCATGGGATCAGAGATACAAGGAAACAGCTCAGAAACTAAGATTTGACACACTAGATCACACTTCCTTCCTTTCGCTCCTCGCCTCTAATCTCGCTGGCACCGAGAGCTCAGCCGCGACAGAAGAAGATCTTGATGCTTTCGCCGAAAAACTGACATCTGCAATTCAAGGAGCATATAGAGGCTCTGCTAAGAGGACCCTAACACAAGGCATAGGACAACCTTGGTGGAATAAAGACTGCAAGAATGCATTACACAATTACCGCTCAGGCCTCTGCTCAAAGACAGACTTCCGCAGGATAACCAGATGGTCTCAACGACAATTTTGGCGAGATAAGCTCTCTACAGTAACACAAATGAAGGACGTCTTCGATATGAGTAAATGGCATAAGTCCACAGGCACCTTCCGAAGCCCTCCACTGAAGGATCCACTGAGACCTAGCAGCCTCCCAGCAGTTACTATACACGAGAAACGAGACGTACTAGTCCGAAATCTTCTTCAAAACTCGGCTGAGGCAGGAGACATACCTCTGGACTCCCCAGCAGTCCCTATCACTAGCCTCTACTTTCCAGACATATCAATGTCACAGGTGGAGGAGTCAATACTTCAGGCAGGAAACACAGCTCCTGGCGCAGACGAAATCCCAACCTGCATACTCAAAGTAGCATGGCCTTTAATTAAGGATAAGGTACAAATGCTATACCAAGGGTGTCTAAAGATTGGATATCACCCGAAATGCTTCCGACATGCAATTTTAGCAATTATCCAGAAACCAAAAAAGACTGATTGGTCCTCGCCCAGATCATACAGACCGATCGCTCTCCTATCAGTTCTTGGCAAAGGACTCGAGCGCCTAGTGGCACGGAATATGGCATGGATCTCTATACACTACAAAGTATTAGCGAGACAACAGTT
>NW_002990696.1:0-670 GCF_000003125.1 Talaromyces stipitatus ATCC 10500
CTGTAAGTTACGTCTCCTGGTTACAGATATAACATCAGCTAATAGTTCTAGTGTCATGTGAGTCCTTCGTGGATAAATACTGTCTTCGTTACCTCTAATGGCGTTCAGTGGAGCCGGAGGTCTAGGATGTGAGATTTTAAAGAATCTCGCGCTGTCTGGTTTTAAAGATATTCATGTTATCGACATGGGTATGTTGTATTAACCAACGATCCTTACTTGAGCTAATACTCTCTAGATACAATTGATATATCCAACCTCAACATACCTAACACAATCATATTCTTCTCTGGTAGTCGTTTACCACTAGCCACACTGTCTAACATAGAAGACCAGATATTCTTCTTGTTGCCATCTTTACTCGACGGCCGGCTTCCCGGGCCGCCAGAGTTCTGAGTCCCAGTAGACATACGCGACCCGATACCAACCATTTCGTAGACAATCAGACCATATCCGGCTGGACTGGTAAGTTATATAAAACCCACGGTTGACACTGATCAAAATGCCGTATGGATATCCAATCGTTGTGTCACTTTTCGCTCCGCAAACTAAAACGGTTCCGCGTTCAGGGGACGTCGCTCGAGGCGATGGGAGATGGCGACAAGTGGACGAAAAGTATGATCGATAAACACGAGAAAAGTCGAAAGTAATGTTTAAATCAGTTGGGCCAGAA
>NW_002990716.1:0-618 GCF_000003125.1 Talaromyces stipitatus ATCC 10500
CTATTTGGGTACTTGGAGTGTATGAGGTGGGAGGACCCTGAACAATTCAATGAGGACTTTTCAGTTAACCGAGTTATAGTTTATTGCCTCCTCCCATTCCCTTGAGTGAGCAGAAAAAGAAGAGGGCTGCAGCTGGATACGGATGCATGCACAGACATTAGTATCCAAACTGGGGTATTTGTAAATAGCCGATTCGACAAGATGTCGACCATCCTTGATTATTTGTTGAAAAGTGTCTCAAGTTAGCATTTTCGGAATTGTCGTGGTAAAAGTTGGATCATGAAATGAATGAATAGGATACTCCGGAAACACTAAGAAACGAAATCATTCGACTCAACCATGACACTTTAACTAGTGGTCATCCAGGACAACTCAACACAATGGAACGAATCACCAGGAATTACTACTGGCCACGAATGATGAAAGACATCGAAACCTATATCAAGGAATGCGACGCATGTCAGAAAAACAAGATCAGCAGACACCAACCATACGGGTTACTACAGGAAATCAAAGCACCAGATTACCCATGGCAATGGATTACGATGGACCACATTGTCAAACTACCAGAATCACGAGGATGTGATGCTATTCTAGTAATAGTGGATAGAATGACGA
>NW_002990384.1:0-1038 GCF_000003125.1 Talaromyces stipitatus ATCC 10500
TTTCTGCGGTGCAATTAGCACATTTAGCGTATCTTCTCTTTCGGTGTAGGGCAATCCCCTGTATCATGAGATCCAGCGCAGTACGCGCAGCAGATCTGGCGCTGACAGTGCCTGGCGATATGTTTATACATCTGACACTTGAAGCACTGCTGGAGATTGGCTGCTTTGTTGTATATTGAGACATTGTGCTGTCTTCCCTTAATAATAAGGCCGCGTTGGATTGCAAAATTAGCAATCCTTTCATCATCAAATATGACTACAAGGTGGGCATTTGTGAGCTTCTGTTCCTTGATCTTATACTCGCTTAGGAGCCAGCCCGTGTGTGTGACATTCATAGAGGCTGGAAGCTGCGCGAACACCGGGGCGTTCTCTGAGGTAAGCGTGGTTATGAATTGAGGCTGTTTGGGGTTGATATTCGTGTTGACGCCGTGTACGACGACGCCCCATGTACGTTTTCGTATACGTGCTTCGTTTCCGAATGCCCTAATCCAGTCCTTCTTGCGGGTAAGCTGGTCGACGTCGTCCACTGTGCCTAGTAAGAGTATAATATCGCCACTAGGTAGTATACGGGCTGCCGCAATTCGTCGATGTGCGATGGTGGTGTCTTGAGTGCTGCGTATTGCGAGATTTGCCTTCTCCACCACCTTATCCGGGAAT
The DNA here is from genome assembly GCF_000003125.1 of Talaromyces stipitatus ATCC 10500. Classification (NCBI taxonomy): domain Eukaryota; kingdom Fungi; phylum Ascomycota; class Eurotiomycetes; order Eurotiales; family Trichocomaceae; genus Talaromyces; species Talaromyces stipitatus. The sequence continues at coordinate 658 of NW_002990384.1, forward strand.
CGACGTATCGGGTTGAGGATATTTGGATCGGTATGTTCCAGATAGACCTCTAGGTCCTCCTGGCTTGGATATGGGGTTGATGGCAAGCTTCCTCCACTACTCAATCCCACGCTAGGGACCGTGGGAGGGTTCGAGGGCACCTTACGTCCCCAGGCCTGTACGTACGACTCTGAGCTAGTTGTCACGTGACTGAAGCTTGGAGAATTTTTCGCGGTACGTGTCCCTGGGGATGTTGGGTGGCATATTGCCTCCACCAGGCGGTTCGTGTTGCTTTTGGTCGTAGTATCTCTCGAGAGGCCTGAGATACCTCTTTCTGCGTCTTTTCCACGTGTAATTCGACCTTCGCGAGCCGCTGCGCTAGTTGCTCATTCGTAGGCGTAT
>NW_002990534.1:0-951 GCF_000003125.1 Talaromyces stipitatus ATCC 10500
CCGCCGCCGACTTATCCCTGGCCGAAAATATTCTCCCCCTTCCTATAGACCCCGGCCCATCGCCCGGACCCTTGGCCTCCGGGAGGATGTCTAGGTCGGCCGTCCTTAATAGGACCGAGCCCCCAACATCCCCCCGTGGCCCTCACCCACGCCCACACCCATACAGCCCCCGGCAAGCCCGCAACCCCCCCAGTAGCCCCACACAGATAGCCCGCATCATATATCCATTACTACCAATCGCATGTCTTCGGGGCTCAAATAGCGAGAAGGCAGCGTCTAGGGTCCTATATGTGAATCAGTCACTCGTGAGTACCTCTCTTATATATCTACCGACCTATTCTCGACAAAACATTCGCTAGCAAACACTAAAGGGCATTTTTGCTGCCGGGGGGGAAACTTTTTTGTATGGGATTTGTCAATTTACGTACAAAAGGCATATCGCATTTCCCATACAAAGATTCTACGGGAGCGTCACATAGAAAACTTGTAATTTTCACTAGGTCCCACCCGCCAACTGTCACTTCACCCTCCCACATGCCTTCCACCCTCCAAGTCCAACTAGATATCCATCAACGGTCACTTGGCCCTCCTACTGTTCAAGTCCACTCCACCAACTGGCACACCGCCAACTGTCCAGAGTCTACTCTACTCACACCGCCAACTGTCACTTGGCCCTCCTACTGTCCAAGTCTACTCTACTCAACGCCGCCAACTGTCCAGGTCTACTCTACTCACACCGCCAACTGTCACTTGGCCCCTCCTACTGTCCCAGTCTACTCTACTCAACGCCGCCAACTGTCCAGGTCTACTCTACTCACACCGCCAACTGTCACTTGGCCCTCCTACTGTCCCAGTCTACTCTACTCACACCGCCAACTGTCACTTGGCCCTCCTACTGTCCCAGTCTACTCTACTCAACGCCGCCAACTGTCCAGGTCTACTCTACTCACA
>NW_002990600.1:0-902 GCF_000003125.1 Talaromyces stipitatus ATCC 10500
GAAGGACAAAAAGGCTGAGAAGGAGTCGTCACGTATCACTTTTGAAGAATTCTGGACAGAGGTTGTTGATGGTATGTTACCTCTACATGAAAATTAATATTGCGTCTCTCTAACGGTCTATAAACAGACGGTCTTTTCGCTGCTGCTTCCTCCGATGAACGAAAATACTGGGGTTTCCTGTTGTTCATGAAAATCATCGAAGAAGGCACTCTTCATCGCACAGAAGCCATCTTCACGAAGAATGTTGTCAGATGTCTCATGAACCAGCTTGCCGTTGAAGACAGATATCTTCATCGCATGGCCGTAAAAGCAGTCAAGACGATCCAGAAGCGGGTATCAAAAGAAGCAGCTTTTGCCTCAGTCGCAGTAAAAGGCCTCCTTGGTCACTCTGGGTCGTTGCAATTCGATCAGATTACAAAAGTGAAGACCGTGGAAAAGATTGTTCTTGAAGCTGATCCGGAGTCGTTGAAAGAAATAATTCAGCGATTAGAGCGCCTGATTGCGGTTCCGGGTACGGACGAGCCCAAAGTAGCTGCTTCGAGCCGTCAGTATTTTGCGGATTTGTTTGTATCGATTGTCAGAACTCGAAGCTCAGCTGGTGAAGACTACACGCCTGTATTGCAGCATATCCTCTCATTATTTGTCCGTTACGCCTATTTTGGAGGCGAGCAGGGAGAACAAAAGCAATTGACTGCCAATCCACCCATCTCTCCAGCTACTCAAGAACTGTTCCGAAACAGAATCAACAGTTGTTTGAATAGTCTGATCAGCAATATCAAAGACCCGGCCGAGTTGCATATGTCGTTGTTCGTCAAATTCGTGATTACCAAAAGTCGAAGAGTACGGGAAGTTCATCATTGAGATTGATGGAGCTATTGCGGAGTCTCTTGATGCAGCTTTCA
>NW_002990505.1:0-966 GCF_000003125.1 Talaromyces stipitatus ATCC 10500
GAATGGGATATAGATATAGATGGGTGAAAGGGTTAGGGAAAGGAATGGGGATATAGATATAGATAGGTTGAAAGGGGTAGGGAAAGGAATGGGGATATAGATATAGATAGGTTGAAAGGGGTAGGGAAAGGAATGGGGATATAGATATAGATAGGTTGAAAGGGGTAGGGAAAGGAATGGGGATATAGATATAGATAGGTTGAAAGGGTTAGGGAAAGGAATGGGGATATAGATATAGATAGGTTGAAAGGGTTAGGGAAAGAGATAGGGATAGGGATAGTAGTATAAAGAGAAGAAGAGAGATAGTATAATTAGATAAGATTAGTAAAGAAGAGTTTATAGAATGGTGGTGGTAAGTTGAAGAGGATTAAAGTGTTAAGAGTTATGATAGGATAAGAGGAGGAATGTTTTTGAGAGGATAAGAGGAGGAATGTTTTTGAGAGGATAAGAGGAAGAATTTTTAAGAGAGAAAGAGGAGAGAATATGGGTTATAAAAAGAGATGTAAGATTGGGATAGATGGGGGAAGGGAAGGAAGTAAGAAGATATAAATAGATTAATAGATTAATAGATTAGGATAGATTAGAGAAGGAGAGATTAAGTATAAGGTGAGAGGAAGAGGGAAGAAGAGGGAAGAAAATAAAGAAAAGAGAAGGAAGTATAAAGATAAAGAGGAGAGGATAGAAGAGAAGAAGAGGGATTATAGATAGAGAAAGGATAGAGAGGGAGAGGGTATGGAGAGGGAGAGGGAAATAAAGGGTTAGGGTTAGAGAAGAGAAGAGAAGGGGGAGTTGGAGTGAAGATTGGATGGAGGTAGGGAAGGGAGTGAATTAGGGATTAAGGATTGGTTAGGGTTAGGGTTAGGGTTAGGGTTAGGGTTAGGGTTAGGGTTAGGGTTAGGGTTAGGGTTAGGGTTAGGGTTAGGGTTAGGGTTAGGGTTAGGGTTAGGGTTAGGGTTAGGGTTAGGT
>NW_002990145.1:0-3458 GCF_000003125.1 Talaromyces stipitatus ATCC 10500
CAGGAATGCATACCAACATTATCTCTCAAGGAATGGCTGAGGAATATGGACTTTTCTTCAATGGTTTGACCCGAAGATTGGTGACAAAGAAACAAGATATTTGTGGACTGAAGAAGGAAGGAAGGCTTTATCTGATTGAATGGGATGAAAACCGGAAACCTAGGAGTTCTCTAGGAAACGACTTAGCACTTAGTTCTTTCGAGAGAAAAGTATTGAAGGACCCTGGGAATGTATGGCACAAACGACTTGGACATATATCGGAACAAGCCGTTGAGAAACTTCAGGAAGCAACGGAGGGTGCACTTGTCACTTCACCAAGGGCTTTAGGCAGGAATGAAGAAGGATTCAAGGAGAAATGTGAGATTTGCGAACTTTCCTCGGCAAAGAGACAAATAAGCAGAGTGGCGATACCACATCCAACGCGACCGTTCCAAAAAGTATTTGTCGATATCATTGTTATGAGCTTGGCAAGGAACGGAGATGTGTATGCACTTCATCTATTCGACCCTTTCACAAAATACCACGCCTTGGCAACAACCCCAACGAAATCGGTAAATTTTGACTTGCAATGGCTAATTGAGGATGTTAAACGAACATTCCATGTTGTGATTGAAGTCATACATTGTGACGGCGAATCAGCAATCAATGGAAATGACTTCAAAGATTGGTGCAAGTCAAAACGGAAAACCCTTGTGACAACAGTTCCTAATACTCCAGAACAAAATGGGCCAAGCGAGCGAGCTGGAGGACTTATCACTACACGAACAAGAAGTGCGATCCAGGAAGCAAACTTACCGACAGGATTGTGGCCATATGTTATGCAAGCGATGGTTTATATCATCAATCGGACGCCCACAAAAGCAATCGGTTATAAGACTCCATATGAGATGGCGTATGGCAAGAAACCTTACATTGGAAATCTGTACTTGCTTGGATCAAAGGCGTACGTGAGAATCAACACCAAGAAAAGTGAGAAGATGGAACCGAGGGCTCAAATCGGATATCTCGTTGGATACGAGTCTCACAATATTTGGCTAATTTGGACAGAGGGACCACGAGGGACCAAGGTCATTCGAGCAAGGGATGTTTTTTTTGACGAAACGAAGAAGTATGATCCAGAACATCCATTTGCTAGAGAGATTATTAGGAACGGTGTGACAAAAATCACAGAATCATTAGACATACCGAACCTGGAGGACTTCAATGAAGAACGAGTTGTGGAATCAGTCGACGAATATATGAATTTGCAGCAATCCTCCTCAATGAAATTTCCTCTGGAAATCCCAGTATTAGCTTCTGGAAACAGCCAGACAGTCACAACACAGCAACACATACCAGAAAGCATGGAAATTGATGATCAACCTGTCAACGAGCCAACACAGTCTGTTGTGATACACTCTGACAGCCATTTGATACCCAGCCCGTCAGCATCCAGTTCGACAGAGTCGATGCAAGGTCACCAGATGTCAACGAGCAAGGAATTGTTACTGGAAAATCGAATTAGTGAACAGAATCAGGATGACAAAATGGAAATCGACGACGTACGTGGCCAGCAAGATAATCAGTTAGTTCGATTTGATGACACTAAAAACGAAGTCACATTGTACGGTGATGAATCCCAATTTGGCGAATCTGGGAGGGTGACTGGTGAGGATAGTGGTGAGGAAGAAGCTCAACAGGATGAAGGAGCAGAGCGAGAGAATATGGCTCTCACGGCCGGAACAACCACTAGTCCGAGTGGGCAGATTCCCCAAATAGGAAATGAACAGACACCGCTGTTGCAATTGACCAATGAGGAATCAAGAAATCCTGACGTCACGTTACCTGAGCTACTACTATCAACTACCCCGCAGCAAAGAAGCGCGCCAAAGGCCTCAGAAATCGGAGCTGACCTCTCAGAGGGAAATATTGTGACAGGACCACGCCGAAGGATTCCCTCTAAGCGTGCTCGAAGCCCAGAAATAGCGACATCTAAGGCGGAGAGGAAGAGGCACCGAGCTTTTTTCGCGAGAATGAAGTTATTGCAAGAGTCTTCAGCGTATAAAGCGTTTTTGGCAGCCGCAGAGAAACTTGATGGGTATGAGCCGCTTCATGAAGATATCCCACCAGAGCCCAGGAACTGGATAGGCGTCAAAAGACACAGATTTGCCAGGCAATTTGAGGAAGCTGGGAGAACTGAGATGGAGTCATTAAAGAGAAAAGGCACATTTGAAGTTGTCGACAGACCTGAAGGAAAGCAAATCCTACCACTGACATGGGTCTTCAAATACAAATTTGACAAATTTGGGAAGATTGCAAAGTTCAAAGCACGAATTTGTGTTCGAGGAGACTTGCAAAAGGGTATGGATTTGGAAACACGAGCAGCAACGCTTGCGGCAAGAATTTTTAGAATGATGATGGCACTAGCTGCAGTTTTTGATCTTGAGATTGTACAACTTGATGCAGTCAACGCTTTTGTTAACAGTGACCTGGATGAAGAGGTATACGTTTATTTTCCAGATGGCTTCAGAATTCCCGGAAAAGTCATACGATTAAGGAAAGCGTTATATGGATTACGACAAAGTCCGCGATTATGGCAAAAAGAGCTTACAGGAACGCTATTGGAGCTTGGATTTTCGCAAATTCCAGATGAAGAGTGCTTATTTGTTAAAGATGGTGTGTTTTTACTCTTCTTTGTGGACGATATTTTGATCTTTTACGACAGGAAAAATCGACAATCTCTCTTTGAGGAAATTGTTAAGAAACTCACGAGCAAATATGAGATTCGACAAATGGAGAAATTCGAGTGGTTCTTGAATATGCGAATCGTACGGGATAGAAAGCAGCGGAAGATCTGGATTTGTCAAGATTCGTATATTACCAAGATTGCTAAAAAGTTTGGGCTAACGCAAAACAATACAAAGACACCAATTTCCATCGATTTACAACCGTCAGAGAGTGAAGCCATGAATGAAGACATTCACCTCTACCAAGAATTGGTGGGATCAGCAATGTATGCTGCAGTCATGACCCGACCTGATGTTGCAAAGCCAGTGAACGAACTTGCCAAATTCACTACAAATCCGTCAAAGGATCACATCCGCCAGATTAAACGTGTCATTGAATATCTCTATAATACACGATTCCTCGCTATCGAATTCTCACCACCGGAAAACAGCGATTCGGACGTTGCTATATGTGCTTCGGATGCTTCTTTTGGAGACAACGCCGATCGTACGAGCTCGGAGGCTTATATCTTCAGTTTATACGGAGGTCCTGTCGACTGGCGTGCCACAAAGCAACGATTAGTTACAACTTCAACTACCGAAGCGGAATTAAGAGCGGCAACGGAAGCAGCAATGAAGCTCTATGTTTGGAAACGTGTATTCAAGGCTATTGGTTTCAAACAGATCGTGAGCTCTCTATTCAATGTGACATAAGCAAACCGTGCTACTCTTGACTAGGGAGGACCCTCATTT
>NW_002990776.1:0-473 GCF_000003125.1 Talaromyces stipitatus ATCC 10500
AAAGAGGCGAAAGAAGCGAAAGAAGCGAAAGAAACGAAATCACTCGATAACTTGTTCTGATTGTGTCCCGTCTCCGTGGGCGGTGCTCGTATGGACGATACTTGAGCTCCTCGCGAAGTCGGTTGACTGCTGGATAGTCATCGGGGGAATCATTTCGCGATGCTTCTCAGGTTAGATCAGGGCTCGGTCTTTCATCTTCAAAATAAATATTTGTGAAAGCCTGGAAAGGCTTATCATGCGCATGTACATAGTATAAACTATTCAGATGAATGAAAAGAAATCATCAAGAAGGAAGTAGAAGTCGCCAGCCAGTATTATATTAAGACCTCCAAAAGGTTTAACGGACTCGGAATCTGACGCTGGAAATATCTCCTGCAACCGTTGATTCATGTAGTAAACCTGTTTGAGTCCAATCATAGATTTTTCGTCAATGATCAGCCAACTAACACCCCGAAATATTGCCTGCAGGGCTT
>NW_002990626.1:0-884 GCF_000003125.1 Talaromyces stipitatus ATCC 10500
AGATGCATGTCTACACTCATTGGTAGTTTCTCTCTCTCTCTCTCTCTCTCTCTGTACCGGCTGCATTGACATTGGATTAAGCTCTTTTGCGACTGCAATGAAACCCCTTGAATGAACCCGAAGTCCTACACGTACATAGATACCCTGGGTATGAGATTTTGTACCATGTTCTCATATCCCAGTAGTACTCTTTTCATCTATCAGCGAATCTATTGTTGCATCTGTAGCATGCCCTTTCCTTTAAGCCACGTTATGCAATCTTAATAGTTTTGCGATACTCATTTTTTCATTCTCGTGGATCCCGGTGTCTTTTTTTTCTTTTTCTTCATTCTATTTTTTTTTTTTTTTTTTTTTTTTTTTTTTGTGAGACCCTACCATCTCTGAGCTGACTGGATGCTCTATTTTTCGACCTATACGTATTTCAAAAAGTTGATATGGAAATATAATCACTATCTATGGTTAGATAGGATAGCCGACAATACAGCCAACCATATATAATCTCATCAATCCGTTTTCAGCATCTTGCAGGTCACTGTATGCAATGATATCCAGTAAGGATGAATAATCAATGTAAGTATCAGTCTGATTGGCAATCGAGTAAGCTCAGTAGGGAAATGCAAACCGACAGTTTGGGTAGGTGGATCTAGCGTCCTAACGCTATGGAGTTAGGTCTACTACATCGTCGATATATGAATTGTGATGGATCAAGAAGTACGGAGTATTCATCACATTAACTCAGTTATACAATATTTTGATAGTCTTCTCACCGATATGGCCACAGAGAATAGCCACTGGCTGGACTAGGTCAATATATTTCGCGTATGATGGATCTGATTGGCTGCTGCAATAAAAACTATTGATTAAAAGAGAACACTATTGGCTGT
>NW_002990732.1:0-580 GCF_000003125.1 Talaromyces stipitatus ATCC 10500
TCGACAGATATATTTTCACAAACATGGCGCCAACACCAGCCTACTTCCATGATCTCGCCAACTCGATGATTGTACGACGCAGTCTAACAAATGTCAACCACACACAAGCCGTCACACTGGGCATAATAGCGGTATATGTGGTTGTGATTGCTCTATTATGGAATCTACCTTATATTCGATGGTCCCTTTGGCCGTTCAAGGTATTGTCTTCTTTTTATTTACCATGCAACACAGACTCGAGCTAATAACGGTGATAGATGCTGGTCATAGCATTCCACGAATTCGGCCACGCCACATATATTAACACTGGTCAATTTGTCTCCAAACACCATACCCGCAACACCGATTATCACTACTTCCTTGAGGATTCCGCAGACACTCAGGGTGACGACCGACGATCGTTGTAGTAGCGCAAATTGCGACAGAACCATACAAAACGCCAGACAGCCTGGAAGCAGGAGCAGCGAAATGGCAGTTGCGCTGCTTCCGCACGTTTCAGACAGCGCATACAGCGCGTCAATGATTTCGTTTGGATCTTCGACGGAGATAGATATCCCGATGAGTGTGATGAATACCACGG
>NW_002990685.1:0-697 GCF_000003125.1 Talaromyces stipitatus ATCC 10500
AGTTCTGTTTCATCTGTAGTCCACCCATTAGGACTGCAGGTGATACGCTGATCTGGAATTCTGACATTCTCATCGACCCAACCCTCCTGCTTGTGTTGTGCTTTGAAGATAATATAAGGAGGTAAGACTTCACCAGTTGCTCGGACTGTTTCAATGCTAGTTACCCATTCTCGCTGGCCAGGTTGAGTAAGTTTAGGATCCCCGGTAATTTGAGCGCCAGTAATAACTTTAGCAGTTGCTATAAGACCCATTGTAAAGCTTGTCTCATCGAAATTATAGATGTCATCTTGGACAATTCCATATTCAGCAATTGTAGCCCGAACTCGTTCTAATCACTCGCTCAATATCTTTGGATCTGCGCATAAAGTCTTCTATGCAATATAGATTTTGATACTCCAAAAACATTTGTAGCATTTCGCTGACCATTTATTATTTGTTTTTGAGGCCAGATATTGCTTGCTCAATCATTCTCTCTTGAAAAACGGACTTCCAGGCATTTTTATGATGATTCGAAGCGACTGTTGCGTGTTCAAATTTGCAATCGCTATGTACGCGCTGCGTAAGCGAGCATTTTGGGCGGTGTCTGGATGACCTGTGGAGTACGTTAAGTTGACTAGGCCCCCTGAATAATCTTACGAAGGGAACCTGGAAAAAGTCTCATAGTTTTTCATATTCCGTTCGTAGACATAACATAGTA
>NW_002990640.1:0-871 GCF_000003125.1 Talaromyces stipitatus ATCC 10500
GTAGCACGCTGACACTCCCACTCATCCGGGATCTCACCAAAGGCGTCAGATCGGCTAGGTTCCTCCCACTAGATCACGGGTGATTTTAATGGGGAAAAGAGAGAGTGAGAAAAGAAGAGAAGGAAAAAAGAGAGTATATACAGGCAGTCCTGGGGGAAAACCTCCATGCAAAACCCTGTGGGATGAAAAATCATGGAGGAAACCAGGCCAGTTCAGGTACATGTCATATCGATTCCATTCCCATCCCTTTTACATGACGTTCATGCAATTCCTTCGGTAGTGCTTTCGTCAATATATCGGCCGTCATTTCTGTTGTACGAATATACTCCAGACGAATAAGGCCATTTGCAATAGCCTCGCGTATAACGTGGAAACGGATATCGATATGTTTTGACCTAGTAGAGGGCGAGTGACTAGGTTGATTCGCAGTTGCAATGGCGCCTTGGTTATCACAATGAATTGTGTTGGAAGGCATTGTATGTTCTGCATACTGAGGCAGGATAGCGAGAATGAGTTTCCGAAGCCAGATAACCTCATATGATGCAGTTGCCAGTCCAACATACTCAGCATCATGAGTTGAGCTGGTAACTAAGGATTGCTGTTTTGATTTCCATGATATTGGGCCGCCATTCAAAAGGAATATGAAACCGGAAGTTGAACGTCGGTTATTCAAATCAGCGGCAAAGTCAGAGTCGCTGTAGCCATATAAGACTGAGTCATTGGAGTATGATTTGCAGTAGGCGATGCCCAGGTTCTGGGTGCCAGCCAGATACCTGAGTACACGCTTGAGCGCTGCGGCATGCTTTATACCTGGTTTCTGCACAAATTTGGAGAGGCGAGAAAGTGCAAATGCAAGATCAGTCTCGTACAA
>NW_002990478.1:0-979 GCF_000003125.1 Talaromyces stipitatus ATCC 10500
AGCTATTCCGATAGTTTGAGCTTTATATGCCACTGTACGAGCCTGTGGAAATGCTGTTAAGAAGTCCATTTTATCAATATGATTGAAACCAAGCCTCATTCGTTGCTCAACAAGCTGCCCATAATGTCGCTTTAAAACAGCAAAACAGCCAACATCAAGAGGCTGTAAGAGATGCGAAGAATGAGGTGGCATACAGACTGGAATAATATTATTCTCAGTACATATATGGTCAAATTCTGGTGTCAAATGGCTTCCATGGCCATCAAGAATCAACATTCGATATTTTCCAACCGTACGACCATTAATATAGGGAATAAAATGGGTTTTAAGCCATTCTAATCCTATCTGATCTGTAGTCCAGCCATTATCGCTAATATTGATTCGCCAATCATCTGGAAGATCATCAAACCAGCCTTCTCGTACGTTTTTCTTTGCTTTGAAAATCACGTACGAAGGCACAGCCCATCCAGTTGAATTTGTTGCCTCAATTGCAGTCACCCATTCTCGATTTCCAGGCTGTAAAAGCTTCGGCTGAGCATATCGATCGCTTCCAGTAATAACCTTTGCAGTTGCACAGAGTCCCATAGCAAAGCCAGTCTCATCAAAGTTGAATATATCTTCCGGTAAGATGCCGTACTCAGATATAGCAGCTTGTACGCGATCAAAATGTTCTTGTATTATCTTTGGATCTTCGCATTTAGCACGTTCGTAGTTGTATTTCCTTGCGAATTTGGAATCGATCTCTGGACGGCGTTTAATCAGTTTAGTTATCCAATTTTTTCCAACTTGTGGTTTGCCATGTTGTGAAAGTATATAATTAGCCATTTCTCGTACAAGAGAATGCCGGGGGGGTAATCCACGTCGATCTAAATCAAGCACCCATTTGACAAGCGATTCCTCTTCATATTGAGTCAATTTATGGCTGTTGGCGCGTACGAGAGATCTTTGTTGATACCATTGAGTCTATCTGTAAAGTGTC
>NW_002990305.1:0-1131 GCF_000003125.1 Talaromyces stipitatus ATCC 10500
GCCACCGCGTACTTTATGGTCAACCAACTGCAGGATCGTGCCTTTATCCACCGGATAACAGGCTGCAATAATGGCATAGAGCCGCCTGGACTTCACCTTGATTTTGAAGTTAAATCATCTGGCCAATCAGAAGGCGAGAATAACTACCTTGCACCTGCCTCTCAGTTTCTTCTCGACCGCCATAAAAATGAGACTTTTTATGGGATCATGCCAGATACAGGAGCATCGACTGTCTCAACCGTTGGTAAAGGACAACTTGCTGCCTTCCTGAGACTCTATCCCCACACCAAGGTCGATAGATCGCGTGTAGGGGAGTACTCAGTCCGCTTTGGCATGGGCGACCCGATAACCTCGACTGCAGTGATTACCGTGGAATCGCAGTTTGGTGATATAGAATTCAACGCCATGGATTCACCAACGCCTTTCCTGTTCTGCCTCAAAGATATGGATCGCCTACGCGTTAAATTTGACAACTTTACCAATGAGATGATCCAGGGAGATCTTATCGTACCGGTCATTCGCAAGCGAGGCCACCCGTGGTTCTTCCTGGATGAGAAGTACGCACCAGAGGCGTTTCTAACTGAGGTTGAGATGAGGCGGTTACACCGCCGATTCGGTCACCCTGCAGTTGACAGGCTGCACAAGGTCTTAAAGCGTGCAGGCCATCTTGACGTGGATTATAAGATGCTTGCGCAGATTGAGGAATTCTGCCACCATTGCCAAATAAACCGGCAAGCACCTAGACGATACAGATTCACGTTGCATGACGACTGTGAGTACAACTACGAGATCGTTGTTGACGTTATGTATCTTGATGGCAAGCCAGTACTGCATATCGTTGATTGGGCAACCTCATTCCAAGCAGCGAGATTCTTGAAGTCCCTATCAACTAAGGACACCTGGGAAGCGCTTCGGGCAGCATGGATTGACACATATCTTGGTCCCCCTGATGTTATATCCCACGACGCAGGAACAAACTTTGCTGCAGTAGAATTTAGAACTGAGGCTAGGATGATGGGAATCCGGTGCCACCAGGTGCCTGTCGAGGCTCACAACGCTATTGGCAAGGTCGAACGGTACCACACACCACTGCGCCGCGCTTATAATATCATATTGTCGGAACTTGGTGCA
>NW_002990563.1:0-935 GCF_000003125.1 Talaromyces stipitatus ATCC 10500
ATCCATGAGATTATCTCTCCTTTCCGTTCAGTAACCCCCCCACCTCGCGCCCCAACTGAAGATCCTCCCATTACAGCTCGTGTAGTCCGTTTTACAACCCCTCAACTACAAAACTGGTTCGCCTCTGTTCTTGAACAGGAGCTATGATCTATCACTATCCAACTCAAAAGGCGCCTCTCAAAATCCTACAGTTAAATGTAGGGCACGCGCTAGACGCACATGAAATAGCCCTCACATTGGCATACACTAGCGACATCGATATTATCCTAATCCAAGAACCATATACATTCAAAGACCTCAGCCGACAGATCACTAAAAAACATCCATCATATGAATGCTTCTCCCCAACTGATAGCTGGGCAATAAGTGGCCGACCACGAGTCCTCACCTATGTCTGAAAGAAGAAAGGCATCCGGACCTCCCAGCTACGCCCCTTTACAACTGACACTAAAGAAGCCTCGGATCTCCTGTTCCTTCAGATTTTTTCGCCCACAGGAAAGTCCGCTCTGATAGTTAACATCTATAATGCCCCAGCAGGCTGCAGCAGAGCAGGTGAAGCCGCGAAAGCTCTCACAACCCTGCCAGAGGCGTATTTCCCTCAAACAACGATACTTGCAGGCGATCTCAACCTACTACACAACAGATGGCAACCCTCGCTACAACGCAGCCCTACAACTTTTGCAGAGCCGTTTATCAACTGGCTGGATCTCCAGGGTCTAGTACTCATTTCCGACATAGACTGTCCCACACATGAAAGGGGTAACGTGTTAGACCTCAGTTTCGCCTCAAGCCCTCTGGCACTCGCAGGAGCCAAAGCTAGCATAGCGAGCCACTTAGATGCTACCTCAGATCATCAACCACTAATTACCACTGTTCCATGGGATCAGAGATACAAGGAAACAGCTCAGAAACTGAGATTTGACACACTAGACCAC
>NW_002990258.1:0-1241 GCF_000003125.1 Talaromyces stipitatus ATCC 10500
TTGAAACAGTAAGACAGTTGGCATCCGGCCAGTTACCAATTGGCAGTTCCATCAGGGAGCCCGTTGGTGATTGAGCTCGTTGACAGTTGGTGGTTGAGAAAGTTTCCAGATGGCGGTTAAGCCAGTTGACAGTTGGTGGTTAAGCAGGTTGACAGTTGGTGGTTAAGCAGGTTGACAGTTGGTGGTTGGGCAAGTTGACAGTTGGTGGTTGGGCAAGTTGGCAGTTGACAGTTGACGATTGAGCAAGTTGACGGTTGGTGGTTGAGCAAGGTGGCAGAGCGCGGATCAACCATTTGACAGTTGGTGGTTTAGCAAGGTACCAGATGCTTCAGCAAGTAATCCAGCAAGCCAGTTGGCAGTTCAGCAAATTGACAGTTGGCGGGATGGCCGGTCAGCCAGGAAGCCCGTTGGCCAGTTAATAGTGGAACGAGGGAGCCAGTTGACAGTTGGCGGTTGAGCAAGTTGCCAGATAGCGATTGAGCCAGTTACGAGGTAGTGGTTGAGACAGTCGACAGTTGGTGGTTCACCAAGTTGCCAGATGGCGGTTGAGCCGTTTGATAGTTGACCGTTGACGATTGAGCAAGTTGAAGAGTTGGTGGTTGAGCCAGTTGGTTGATGGTCGAGAAAGTTGCCAGTTGACAGTTGGTGGTTGAGGAAGTGAGCAGTTGACGGTTGACGGTTGAGCAAGTGGGCCGTTGACGGTTGATCAAGTTGACAGTTAGCGGTGTTAAGCACGTTGCCAGTTGAGCAAGTTGACAGTTGGTGGTTGAGAAAGTTGACAGTTGGTGGTCGAGAAAGTCAATAGTTAGGGGTTTAGTCAGTTGACAGTTGGTTGAGCAGGTTGATAGTTGGTGGTCGAGAAAGTCAATAGTTTGGGGTTTAGTTAGTTGATAGTTGGTGGTTGAGAAAGTCGATAGTTGACCGTTAACCGTTGACCGTTGACCGTTGACCGTTGACCGTTGACCGTTGACCGTTGACCGTTGACCGTTGACCGTTGACCGTTGACCGTTGACCGTTGACAGTTGACCATTGACTGTTGACCGTTGACAGTTGACCGTTGACAGTTGACAGTTGACAGTTGACCATTGAGCAAGTTGACAGTTGGCGGTTGAGAAAGTTGACAGTTGGCGGTTGAGAAAGTCGACAGTTGGCGGTTCGTAGTCAAGGAAGTGACAGTTGGGGGTTGAGCCAGGATGACAGTGCCAGTTGAGCCAGGAAGACAGTTGACAATTGAGCCAGGA
>NW_002990318.1:0-1111 GCF_000003125.1 Talaromyces stipitatus ATCC 10500
GACTTCAACCTACGTCTCAATAACTACAAAATGGAGTTCAGTGAGTGGGAGGTTCAGCGTAGAGACATCGACAAAATCTTTGAATGGATGAAGCGGACAGTGTGCCACAGCTATCTTAAGACCTGTGTGCACGTGACACACAGTTGGAAGGAAGCATACAATAACTTGAAGACACAAGTTGGCCAAGGATCGCGAGAAATCCAGCGACGAATACGAGATGACTATAACCAGCACATGAAACCTTTCAGAGGCACTCCACGAGATCTGGAGGCTTGGTTGATCAAGTGGGAAGAAATCATGCTTCAAGGAAAGAAGAAATCCATGTCCTTTGCCCAAGATACGGAGGACTGGGCATCTAGGTTTCTCGAAGCTATTCGACCACTAGATGAGGCGTGGGTAACGTCTTTTGAGCACTCAATCGATCCAAAGATTGATGACAAATCTCTTACCTATAAGGATCTGTCAAATGGCTTCCGGAGACTCATCCCACGACTCCGTACAAAACGACAATCCCGAATAATAAAAGGCTCTTTCGCCACTCATCTGAGTAAGAGCGACGACAGCGAAGAAGAAAATGAAGAAAGCTTGCAGTGAGGGAGAGCTGTGGAGCGTGGTCGACGACGTTCGCGATCACAATCATTTGAAGGAGGATAGCGCAGCGGATTTGCTCCAGATAAAAGAGGTGGACCTAAACCGACCTGCCCTGCATGCGGAGGCATGCACTTTATTGACTTCTGCTTCTATATTTTTGGTTATAAGGCTCCTCAAGAGTTTGAGCCAAGACTTTGGCTTCAACAAAGAGCCGATAGATGGCTCAACAGCAATGCACCATTAGCAAAAGAGGTAAGACGTGTACTAACCAAAGAACAGGGACAAGCTCCTTCTCAAAGGAAAGAACGATCTCGCTCTAGAAGTCGATCCCAAGAGCGACGAGAACCTATAACTCAAAATACTCAGAATGAGGTGACTTTCCAAGGAGAAACAGCAAGTTCGAATTGACTCTTTAAGACGCAGTAGCAGCTGCAAATCGACCTGCTACATTCGCATGGAAAAGATTTGGCTGCACTGTCATTACAATATCCTTTAAACATTCAGCTTTATTGGATTCAGG
>NW_002990150.1:0-3093 GCF_000003125.1 Talaromyces stipitatus ATCC 10500
AAAGATTATATTTCTATGCCTGTATCTTTTCTATCTTTTTTAGCAGGGTTAATAGATGGAGATGGTTATATTCAAATTACTAAATCTACCAAGGGTTTTATAACAATGAAATTAGTTATTTCTTTACATTTAAATGATCTTTCAACTTTAGAGTATATCCATTCTACTTTAAAATTAGGTAAATTAAATGTATATAGAGATTTAATAAACCCAAGATGTAAATTAGTTATAAATAGAACAGAATTACAAAAAATATTATTTCCTTTATTTTTATATCATAATATTTTCTTTTTAACTGAAACTAGAATAAACCAATTCAACTTAGCTATGTTTATTCTTAAAAATGATATTAAACTATTTAATGAAATACCATTAAAAGTTGAAAATATATTTGAATTACCTAAAAATGCAAATGATTATACATTATTGCATTTTTTTAAAAATTGAATAGTAGGATTTACATGCTCAGAAGGTTCTTTTTTTATTAAAACTAATAATGATGGTTGTTTTCAATTAAAACAAAGAATACATACAAATTTATTTGAAGCATTTAAGTTAGTGTTTAATACTAATAGAAAAATTGATACTACTAATGGTTTTAGTCAATTTAGTGTTAGTTCCAAATCTGATATACAAACAGTTATAAATTTCTTTTCTTTTCAGGGTTTACATCCTTTAATAGGGTTAAAGTATATTCAATATATTAAATGATTATCTGATTTAAAGAATTCTACGCGTTATAATAAATTAAATTATCCTAATTTGTAAAAAGGGCTCCTTAAAGATAATATTTATTATTTTTAGAGGCAAATGGGGAAAATTACAAGGACATATGTTAATTTATCCTCCGGAATAATATATTATTTGTAGCGAAACTTAATAGGGTTTATAAAATATATTAAGGACGTTCAACGACTAATGAGTGAGTTAAACCAACAATAAGCTCAACAAGATAACCCCAGAATTTTTATTAAGATATAAAAATTCAAGATATAGTCTAATTATATTAAAAAAATATAAAGTATATAAATTAAAAACAATACAAAATTTTAATGTCTTATGAGGAGGTTTTTCAGTTAATAATGCAACTTTAAATAGATTTTTTGCATTACATTTCGTATTACCTTTTGTATTAGCAGCTTTAGTTTTAATGCATTTAATTTCATACCATGAAACTGTAGGATCAGGTAATCCTTTAGGTATATCAAGTAATTATGATAGATTACCTTTTGCACCTTACTATATATTCAAAGATTTAATAACAATTTTTTTATTTTTCTTTGTTTTATCCTTATTTGTATTCTTTATGCCTAATGCTTTAGGTGATAGTGAAAATTATGTAATGGCTAATCCTATGCAAACTCCACCTGCTATCGTTCCTGAGTGATATCTTTTACCTTTCTATGCTATATTAAGATCTATACCTAATAAATTATTAGGTGTTATAGCTATGTTTTCTGCTATATTAATTATATTAATCATGCCTATAACAGATTTATCTAAATATAGAGGTTTACAATTTAGACCTTTAAGTAAAGTAGCTTTCTATATATTTGTAGCTAATTTCTTAATATTAATGCAATTAGGTGCAAAACACGTTGAATCTCCTTTTATAGAATTTGGTCAAATTTCAACTGTTTTATATTTTTCACATTTCCTTATAATAATGCCTTTAGTTAGTTTTATTGAAAACACATTAGTGGAACTTATTACTAAAAAAAATTAATTAATATCATAAACTAGGAAAACAAATTATAAAAAAAAATTATATGTATTTTTTTTTCAAGGAGTTTGAGTAGAAGGTTCTACGTTTTGACTGCAAATCGAAATATAGGGATTCGAGTTCCCCGAGCTCCTTTTTATTATAAAAATATAATTTAATTATTATTGTAAAATATTGCTTTTTTAAAGTAATTAAAGTATTAAAAAAATTTTTAGTTTTTTATTAAAATTTATATATTTAATAATTAGTATTTTAAAGTTTATAAATAAATATACATAATATTTGATTAGTTTATTATCTGTAATTTCTATTGCTGAGGGTTTATTAGTTGTAGTCCCTGCTTTATTATCTGTTGCTTTTGTTACTATAGCTGAAAGAAAAACTATGGCAAGTATGCAAAGAAGATTGGGTCCTAATATTGTAGGTTATTATGGGCTTTTACAAGCATTTGCAGATGCTTTAAAATTATTATTGAAAGAATATGTAGCTCCAACTCAGGCTAACATTATTTTATTTTTTCTTGGACCTATTATAACATTAATATTTTCTTTATTAGGTTATCTTGTAGTTCCTTATGGTTCAGGATTATATATTTCAGATTTTAGTTTAGGTATATTGTATATGTTAGCTGTTTCTTCTTTAGCTACATATGGTATATTATTAGCTGGTTGATCTGCTAATTCTAAATATGCTTTTTTAGGATCTTTAAGAAGTACGGCCCAATTAATTAGTTATGAGTTAATATTAAGTTCAGTTATATTATTAGTGGTTTTACTTTCAGGTAGTTTAAATTTAATATCTATAGTTGAATCACAAAGAGTAATTAGTTTTGTATTTCCTTTATTTCCTTTATTTTTAATATTTTTTATAGGTTCTATAGCGGAAACTAATAGAGCACCGTTTGATTTAGCTGAGGCTACAAGTTTAAATTTGGTCTCATTAAATATAACTAATTGCTAGAAAATCCTAAAATTAGGGTGATTAGCAGGAAATATTTTATAAAAGTAAAATAATCTTCAGAGGCTTTACGTTATAGGTTAAATATTTCCATACTCAATATTTAATCAAGATAAAGTACAAACTTACATTAAAATGTATGATAATATGAAATCTAAATATGTTTGTCATGTGAAACGTGACGCATTATCTAGTCAATTGGTAAATAATTATAGTTTAAGTAGAAAAAAATGCGAATGTAGCAGTAATTAATATCAGTAAAAGATATTATTCAAATATCAAATCCTGAATTAATACCTGTACCTATTTTAACTTTAAAAAATTTGAAAGATACTGTTGAATCTTTTAGTAATAAAAAAAAATAAAGGAGGTATTTATTCTTTTGTAATACAGTAAACGGTAACCAATACATA
>NW_002990552.1:0-942 GCF_000003125.1 Talaromyces stipitatus ATCC 10500
CCGACATAAAGCAGACCAGGACCCAACCCGCACACCTTCAGTGAAAGCTGGATCTATTACAATATCAGAAAACACTAAACGGCTATATCTACGATGGCTAGGAATCCTCTTTGACAAAAAGCTAACGTTCAAATGGCACGTTAGAGAAACAGCATCTAAAGCCCTCACTGTGGCCAACGCTCTTCGCTCTCTAGGGAATACTGTTCGAGGAGTCAAACCTGATTTACTACAGCAGGCTGTATCAGCCTATGTACTCCATAAAGCATACTATGGCGCAGAAACCTGGTGGCCAGGACGTACTCGCCCTGGACCTTCCCAGATTTCAAACCGAGTTGGAGAACATCTTGAGAAACTAACTAAAGTAATACTAACAGGCACAAGAGCAGTCCTTCCAGTCTTCCGCACAACCCCAAAGCCAGTCCTTTATCGAGAGTCTGGATTCTCTCCACCAGAAATCGAACTAGATCGAATAGCCCTCCTTGCAACTGTCCGCCTACGGCGTCTCGACCCTTATCACCCACTTCGAAGACGCGCAGAACAGATCGCTAGTAATGGCCGACAAATCAGCCGATTTGCCCGCCGTACACTGGCCCTCCCAAACTCTAAACAGATAAACCCTCTCCAATACGCTCCCTGGTACCCTCGCGAGCCTCGTGGGAATGCTCAAGCTCGAATAGGAGCTCCCATGGGACGCACCAAGGAACAGGCAGCGGCTAATTTCATGGCTTTTCAACGTACCATCCCTAGCTCAGATATTGTAATCTTTTCAGATGGATCTAGGCTAGCAGACGGACGTGCAGGGGGTGGCTATATTGGACTTCAAGCACACCATCAGTTCCTCCGCTCCTCACTCTCATACGGACACGGGAAAGAGGTCTTCGACGCAGAAGCAGAAGCAGCTCTAGCTGGCGCTCAAGCAGCAATAGCGTACCCAACAGCTCA
>NW_002990163.1:0-2123 GCF_000003125.1 Talaromyces stipitatus ATCC 10500
TCAGGTGCGTTATCATGGTCTAGAGTAGTGGCAATATCTCAGGTGGCATGTCCTCGGCATAGTATGGCTTTACAACGGTTGAGCGGAATTGAGTTGGGCCACTTGGAAGTGCGACTGTGCAGGTCTCGTTATTGACTTCTAATAGTTTGTATGGGCCTTCCCATTTTCCAGCATAGCCGGTATTTCCTTCTCTGAATACAAGGACGTTCGAGTTAAGTGGTAGCGAATGGATCACTATAGTTGACGGGCCGTTACGGGTATTGAGTGCATCTCTTACTTGTCGTTGTGCGTACAATTTTCGTACCTCAGCAGTTGCTTTCTTGAGTGCAGTAGCACGTTGTTCAACTGATATTGCTGGTGCGTCGTTTTGCGTAAGTCGTGGGTAGGCACCAAATACGAGAAGCGTGGGTACGAGGCCATTGGGGCCGGCAGTATCGTTGACAGATTTTACGGCCATTTGTAGCGCCATATCGGGGTGTAGATCTGGCAATTCGTCGGAGATGATGGTATAGGCGCGACGTAGTACGGCGTGGTAGCGTTCAACCATGCCAATTGACCAATGAGCTTCAATAGGAACGCTCTTGACAGTGGTGCCAATAGATGTCGCGAGCTGTGAGAATTCCTTACTCACAAAGTTCTTTCCAGCGTCAGTTGCAATGAGATCTGGTGGTCCTAGGTACGTATCAATCCATGCGGCACGTAGGGCGTCCCATGTTGCGCTTGAAGATATATTAGGTAGCCAACGTGCGGCGTTAAAACGTGTTGCTTCGTCGATAATATGAAGTACAGGTTTACCATCAATATACATAATATCAACAATAATTGAATGGTTAAAATGTATATCGTCTTGCAATGTGAAGCGGAAACGGCCGGGAGATTTACCGTGGATTTGACAATGATGGCAGAATTTGCGAATATGCTCAATTGCTTCACGGTCAGCGTCGTGGCCTGCGCGTTCGATAACGCGGTAGAATCTGTCAGTTGAGGGGTGACCGAATCGGCGGTGTAAGCGCCGTAATTCTGTTTCTGTGAGGAAGCAGGGATTCTCGTCAAGTGATTCCATAAGGCATAATTCGTAGGTCTCCTGCCATATAAGGAATGGGTGGCCGAATCTTCGTATAACCTGGGTAGTCATGTTCTCTTTCGGGCCAATGAGAAGGTCTTTGGTGTTGTCGTAATATACGTTCAGTCTGTCTAGGTCTTTAATAGAGAGTAGGAATGGTGTCATTGTTTCAAGGATATGGAATCGGACTCGGCCAATTGGTGTATCGACGTCGACTGAGCCTTTTGAGCGTACGGGATCGCCTGAGCCGAATTTGATCCCTACTGAATTGACAGTTGATGTGTCCATTACGGCTCCCTTGACAGCTTTCCGATATGCGAGAAATTGACTGTATCCGGCTGTAGAGAAGTCTGCAGCGCCGGTGTCAATGAGAATACCTCGCCATGTTTCTTCGGAGTATCGGCTTGCCGAAACGTAGGTGCTTGTATCAATCGTTTCTTCAACGTCATTCTCTATATTGTCACCATCTTGTGCTTCCTTTGTTGCCAGGGCTTTGACGCAGTGCATGGTCGCTCGATTTGCTAACTCTGTAGTAATTAACTTTCCTAATTCTCCCTTTGGCTTCTCATCAGTAGTGAAGAAAGCGCTGGCAAAATGGGTTGAGGTAGTCTGGAGTGGTGCATTCTTATTGGCTGAATCTTTGGAAGTAATTGAATCCTTGGTCCTTGGAGGTTCGTCATCACTGCTGTCATCCTCGAAATAAGCGCCACTTGATGCTAGTTCTTCAATTGATTCAGGGTCATATTCCCAGCCCTCAATTTCAGCCATAAATTGTTGATAACTCCCAGATCTGTTTTTATTCCATTCACGCTTGTGTGCCTCGCGCTCCTCGTCCGAGTGGTTATATGATAAGTGTCCTGGTTTCTTGCAGATATAACATGTCTTTTTGTCGTTTCTGGGACCTCTGAAGTGACGAGATGGTTTCCGAGTAAAGCGGCTGCGGTTTTGAGGCTGGTATCGTAGATTATTGTTGAAGAAGCGACGTTCTGTCATGTTCGTTCGTGGAACGTCATACGGATCAGTATTATATGTGCCTGCGAGTGCTGTTGCGCTGCTCGCT
>NW_002990274.1:0-1190 GCF_000003125.1 Talaromyces stipitatus ATCC 10500
GTCGTACGTACAGGCCTGGGGACGTAAGGTGCCCTCGAACCCTCCCACGGTCCCTAGCGTGGGATTGAGTAGTGGAGGAAGCTTGCCATCAACCCCATATCCAAGCCAGGAGGACCTAGAGGTCTATCTGGAACATACCGATCCAAATATCCTCAACCCGATACGTCGATTCCCGGATAAGGTGGTGGAGAAGGCAAATCTCGCAATACGCAGCACTCAAGACACCACCATCGCACATCGACGAATTGCGGCAGCCCGTATACTACCTAGTGGCGATATTATACTCTTACTAGGCACAGTGGACGACGTCGACCAGCTTACCCGCAAGAAGGACTGGATTAGGGCATTCGGAAACGAAGCACGTATACGAAAACGTACATGGGGCGTCGTCGTACACGGCGTCAACACGAATATCAACCCCAAACAGCCTCAATTCATAACCACGCTTACCTCAGAGAACGCCCCGGTGTTCGCGCAGCTTCCAGCCTCTATGAATGTCACACACACGGGCTGGCTCCTAAGCGAGTATAAGATCAAGGAACAGAAGCTCACAAATGCCCACCTTGTAGTCATATTTGATGATGAAAGGATTGCTAATTTTGCAATCCAACGCGGCCTTATTATTAAGGGAAGACAGCACAATGTCTCAATATACGACAAAGCAGCCAATCTCCAGCAGTGCTTCAAGTGTCAGATGTATAAACATATCGCCAGGCACTGTCAGCGCCAGATCTGCTGCGCGTACTGCGCTGGATCTCATGATACAGGGGATTGCCCTACACCGAAAGAGAAAGAATACGCTAAATGTGCTAATTGCACCGCAGAAAATGTCCATATCAAAGATCCTGCCAAGAGACTCAATACGAAACACTTTGCGTACGCGAGGGAGTGCCCGATACGAGCTACATGCCTCGCAGAGGCACATCAACGACGTACATACGGCCCACAATATCACACTCCTGTGATACGACCTGGCAATAGTCAGCCCGGAGCCATCTCACCAAATGACCCTACACCAGCTGAAGCAGCCAATACAGAGCGAAGTCCTCGCGCACCGGCTCGTACAGCCACCACACGTCGATCTGCCAACTCAAGAAGTAAGAGCGCAGCAGCCGCCCGAAAACGAGTGGCAGAACGATCTGAGCCCGAGCCGATAAGCCCTACATCAGGTGACCCTACCAATAGATCCT
>NW_002990738.1:0-564 GCF_000003125.1 Talaromyces stipitatus ATCC 10500
CTGCAGGTCGACTCTAGAGGATCGATCCCCCTGTGCTAGGATGGTCACCTAGATCAGGAAACAGCTATGACCCCAGTGTGCTGGAAAGATTCATAGTCGCCTCCAACTTGAAAACCTATCTTGCCACTCTTCCCAACGCCGCACACCACCAGTTTCCCGCCCCGGTTTATTGTGTGCACGAGCTGCGAGCCTGCAATCACGCTATCCAGGAGTCACTTCATTGAAGAGATGTTATTGGGGACTATTAACAGAGATGTAGCCATAGCCTCTGGATCCAATTGGGTATGAAAGGCGCCTACCGACCATGCAACATCACCGCGTAGTATGACCCTAAAATAGAGCATTCATCATCCACCATCATCATGCTCTTCCAATTTCAGCTCCGTGAAAGTTGACTGCTGACACCCTAGACAATGGACTCCGCCTTTTATACTTCACGTATAGTACTCTTGCGTAGCCCACTGGCTACGAATTCGCTGCGTGATTTCCTTGAGAAGGTCAAAGAGCTTCATGAGGCGCGAAGGACAAGAAAATTTCAGGACATCGAAGAAGAGGTATGGTGTC
>NW_002990688.1:0-690 GCF_000003125.1 Talaromyces stipitatus ATCC 10500
TATCAGGTTTGCGTGCAATCAGAATCAAGCTGGATGCCGGGATGAGCGAGGCCAGATGCTTGACGGTGCTGCCGCCGAGGCTGCCTGATGCAGGAAAAATGCCGATTTTCTTTTCTGTCATGTTTTATTAGGTCTTTGTATAATCAATTGATGGAGTAAGGATGGAAAGGATATATTTTTGGAGGTACCTAGTGAGTTTATATGTTCTGTATGGATAATTATGCCGTCATAACTCCGGGTTAGGGTTAGTAATTACGCTGCGGAGATTTCTGACTGCTGTACAACAACTCCGCGATATGCTCAAGCTCAGTATTGGCTCAAGTTTTCGATGGCATCGATTGGAAATAGAGACTATGTCCCGAGATAAGAATAATATATGATAATGCCATAATTCTAGAAAATACGACATGGCTCTATGGCGCGTTCATGCATTGGCAATGGCTGGATGATGTATCGACAGTAACATCACATGCATTGAGACCAGAGAAAGAAGGACGACGACACATAAAATCTGCGCGAACATCGTCGAAACCCTAACCCTAATTTCAATCCGGACATGTCTCGTGCTTGGGGACGATGATCCGAAATTTCAGGTGATTATGAAATTCAAGGAGGATGTTTTCGGTGTCTTCGGGGACTCTATCCCCACTGAGAATCCACTTGAAATCTCGACGCTTCTCTCCTCCTTTC
>NW_002990380.1:0-1043 GCF_000003125.1 Talaromyces stipitatus ATCC 10500
AACTAACTAAAGTAGTACTAACAGGCGCAAGAGCAGTCCTTCCAGTTTTCCGCACAACCCCAATATCTGTCCTTTACCGGGAGTCTGGATTCTCTCCACTAGAAATTGAACTAGATCGAATAGCCCTCCTCGCAACTGTCCGCCTACGGCGTCTGGATCCTTACCACCCACTTCGAAGACGCGCGGAACAGGTTGCCAGTAATAGCCGACAAACCAGCCGATTTGCCCGCCGCATACTGGCCCTCCCCAACTCTGAGCAGATAAACCCTCTCCAACACGCTCCCTGGCACCCTCGCGAGACGCGCGAGAATGCTCAAGCTCGAATAGGAGCTCCCATGGGACGCAGTAAGGAACAGGCAGCGGCTAATTTTATAGCTTTTCAACGCACCATCCCTAGCTCTGATATTATAATCTTTTCAGATGGATCTAGACTAGTAGACGGACGTGCAGGAGGAGGTTACATTGGATTTCAAGCACACAATCAGTTCCTCCGCTCCTCACTCTCATATGGACATGGGAAAGAGGTCTTTGACGTAGAAGCAGAAGCTGCCCTAGCTGGTGCCCAAGCAGCAATAGCATACCCAACAGCTCAATTTGCTACTAACTTATGGATCTGCCTTGATAACTTAGAAGTTGCCACGCGTCTTCTATCTCCCTCTACTGGATCTTCTCAAGAAGCCTTTGAATCCTTCCGCACCCTTGCAGCTGGCTGGCCACTACGTGAAAGGCTTCCACACACCAAAAGTGGATCAGTCCAAATCCGATGGGTCCCTGGACACACTAAAATCCCTAAGAATGAAGCAGCAGATTCTGCTGCTAAAGAGGGAGCTGCCTCTACCCCCCCCTCTCCATGCAAGTCCTCATATGCCTCGCTAAAGAGACACGCCAAGACTCAATCTCTCTCTGCTGCCCAGACACAGTGGCAGACATAGCACCACAAACTTACCAAGATCTAGAAATAACTACATCTCCTAAGCGCCCTGGAGAGCTTCAACTTAACCGACTTGACCTTGGCCATATCATTGCAGCCCGTACTGGACATG
>NW_002990667.1:0-775 GCF_000003125.1 Talaromyces stipitatus ATCC 10500
AACCCTAACCCTAACCCTAACCCTAACCCTAACCCTAACCCTAACCCTAACCCTAACCCTAACCCTAACCCTAACCCTAACCCTAACCCTAACCCTAACCCTAACCCTAACCCTAACCCTAACCCTAACCAATCCTTAATCCCTAATTCACTCCCTTCCCTACCTCCATCCAATCTTCACTCCAACTCCCCCTTCTCTTCTCTTCTCTAACCCTAACCCTTTATTTCCCTCTCCCTCTCCATACCCTCTCCCTCTCTATCCTTTCTCTATCTATAATCCCTCTTCTTCTCTTCTATCCTCTCCTCTTTATCTTTATACTTCCTTCTCTTTTCTTTATTTTCTTCCCTCTTCTTCCCTCTTCCTCTCACCTTATACTTAATCTCTCCTTCTCTAATCTATCCTAATCTATTAATCTATTAATCTATTTATATCTTCTTACTTCCTTCCCTTCCCCCATCTATCCCAATCTTACATCTCTTTTTATAACCCATATTCTCTCCTCTTTCTCTCTTAAAAATTCTTCCTCTTATCCTCTCAAAACATTCCTCCTCTTATCCTCTCAAAACATTCCTCCTCTTATCCTATCATAACTCTTAACACTTTAATCCTCTTCAACTTACCACCACCATTCTATAAACTCTTCTTTACTAATCTTATCTAATTATACTATCTCTCTTCTCTCTTATACTACTATCCTATCCTATCTCTTCCTACCTTCACCTATCTATATCTATATCCCATTCCTTCCTACCTTCACCTATCTATATCTATATCC
>NW_002990850.1:0-329 GCF_000003125.1 Talaromyces stipitatus ATCC 10500
TCTCAAGTCGGCATTGTCATTTCTTTATTGTTCAGCCTTGCAAACACCCATCTTCATGGGACATCCTATCGCAACACATCGATTATGAAAGAATTCTTTCGTATTGTTCAACTGTGTTCTCTCTTTTTACTCAACCCGATACATGCTTGTGATATTATGTCTCTAAGCCATAGAAACTAATCCATCCCGAAACGAGGTCCAGATCATTGTATACGATCTCTACTGCGGAGAAGCCGTGCTGTGCTGCTGCTTTGATTTTGGATGGGAGAGAGTGGTATGGGTGTTGTCCAAGAGCGACTGTTGCTATTGCTAATGGGTTTTCCATAGTG
>NW_002990205.1:0-1517 GCF_000003125.1 Talaromyces stipitatus ATCC 10500
CTCCTTTGGGGCTGTGTACTCGTGTTATTGTAGTATAATGTTGGGGTAAACGTGGCACGTGGTTTGCCCCTATTGCGGACCCAACGGGCAATTCTCCAGAATCCATCTATTGACTCTGTTGCCTGCTCAATTCGTTGGCGATGTAGATCTCGTGCGAGCTCATTGGTGCGCCGTTTCATCTCTTTCCTAGCCTCTGCGTAGTCCTCCCATGCCTGATCTGTATTTATACGACGTGCGTGTCGTCTACACCTAGATACGTGGTGTTTAAGCTTCGCCATCTCTGGGGTGTAGCCCGCTCGTGAGTAGATGCTGATCTGTTTTGTAGGTGTCGCTTGCTCAGCTGCCTGATTGATTGCCTCAACTAGATAGCGGATCGCCTCATTGATCGCCTCATTGTCATTGAGCTCCCTTGGGTGCCAATTGTATATGTCCATCAGTTTAAGGAAGAGGTCCCAATCTGTTGCATTCCACTGCTTGCGAACCATTGGAGGAACACGTACAGCTGTAAGGTCAAACTGAGTGGAGATTGGGACATGATCTGCTCCGTACCACCACTCTGGCTTGGTGTCGCAGCTCACTACCCGGTTGGCTAGATTGTGCGATGCCCACACCAGATCAATTGTAGATTTGGCGTTAACCCTCTCGTACGTGATCGTGCCTGGTGGCAGGAGCTGCTCAAGCCCATGCTCATCCATAAGATTAATCAATTCGGTGGCCTCCTCGTCAACGTGTCGGTACCGCGGGCCCGCCCACAGCGGGTGATGTCGGTTGAAGTCCCCCAATACAATATGCTGCGCCCTAGGTGCCATGGCGGTTTGCAGGGCGCTAATTACAGATTCCTCGTTGCTATTGACTCCTGGATTGTATACATTGTTATTATTATTATTATTAATCAAGTTTATTGTCCGTACCCAGCCCTATTGGCTATGACAGACCTCTGGAAGCCTTGGTGAGACCCTAAAGGCCTCACCCCTATCAGAATCATACATACAAAAATCCAAAAATAAATCACTATCTCGTCCCCATGTGGCCGATATGCCAGGGACCTTTGGGCACTCTCCCTAGGCTAATCCTTCCGGAGATCCCTTATAGTTCCAAACCCGTGGGCACACCTAATCAGTACAAACTCTGACTAGCGTGCCCTCACCCCTATTCATCCTCCAATGTGACACCTAGGCCACCTTCCTCCAACGTATCCCACCCCCACGCATCACTAGACTCAGCCTCTCTAGCTGTCCGCTCCTTATCATTGAATAGGTTGGCTTCAGCCACGAATTGCAGCAAACCCTGCGTCGCTCTAGGCTCAGCAAATAGCCTAGCCTCGGGGTCTTCCTCAGCCGCTGTAGGCAGTGGCACGCCTGCTTTTTTGAGGGCTTGATAGAGAGTTCTTCGTCCTGCACGACGTCCACGGCACTCAAAGAGTACATGCCTTACTGTCTCATGAGCTCCTTGCAGCCTGACACTCAGCGATTCCCGTTGGCCTATCCGGTATAGATAGGTACCAATTGGGGCATGTC
>NW_002990257.1:0-1252 GCF_000003125.1 Talaromyces stipitatus ATCC 10500
CATTTCTATCTGACCGGCGAGTCACTCTTGTGATTGATGGACACGTGGGAAAGGAAGTACCGATAAGCTCTGGGTTACCTCAGGGCTCTCCGGTGTCACCCATTCTCTTTGTTCTATACGTTCATGGGCTATCAAGAGCCATTGAGAGGAGTGTGCCGGAGGTTCAATGTCTATCCTTTGTGGACGACCAAGGCCTAATAACAGCCGCAAGCTCAGTGAAGGAGGCTTGTAGGATCCTTGAGAAAGCAGCCGAAGTAGCCATCGAGTGGGGGGTGGCCAACGGGGTACAATTTGATCGCAAAAAGACTGAAGCCGCTTTCTTTTATAGACGACACAGACGTCAAGTGGCTCAAAACATATCTCAAGCCCGGATCAGGGTTGGAGGCGAGTTAGCAACTGTCAAATCTACAGTACGGTGGCTCGGGATACTCCTAGACAGCCAACTTACATGGAAGAGCCACTACAACGCTCGAATTAAGACAGCAAGAAATACAATAATCAGATTAAACTCACTCTGTAGAGCTAATGGGTTACCTCCAGCATTAGTGAGGCGCATACAGAAGGCTACAGTGCAAGCCCAATTGCTGTGGGGTGCTGAGATATGGTGGCAAGGCCAGAAAACATGGGCACAAAGGATCCAGATTCTAATCAATAAGCAAGCCAGAGGTATTACGGGCATGTTCCCAAAAACCCCAATTGGAGCCCTAATCAGAGAGGCAGCGTTAGAGCCAGCGACAGTCTTAATGGACGCTAGAGTAGCTCGATACACAGCGAGGCTACTGGCTCTACCTGACACACATCCTACAGCGCAGATACTTCCAGTCACCCTCAGACATGGTGACCTTCACGCACAGCCTGGAGAGCAACCACTGGACGACCGGGAATGGGCCTCTAGAGACAACAAGATGCTAAATCGACTAGGCCAAAGGCTTGCAAAGCACCTTGCTCAACGACTAAGCAGAGACCCCTCTGGAGGAATTGAGAGAACTGAACAATATGAGCTCAAAAGCTTCCCAGGCTCAATCCGAGTACTTGACAATGAAGAGGCTCTAACGGAGGCTAACCAACAGCGTGCTGGAACAACGTTCTGGTCAGATAGCTCCAGGCTCGATACAGGACGTGCAGGAGCTGGAGTAGCTTTACAAGCTGTACCCGGGGGTCCCTGGGAACACGTAGAAGTGCCAATGGGCCATGGACATGAGGTCTTTGACGCGGAACTAATGGGAGTGGCTACAGCGCTTGAATGGGCCCT
>NW_002990757.1:0-518 GCF_000003125.1 Talaromyces stipitatus ATCC 10500
CCCTTCCCCTTCCCCTACTCCAAATTCCTTACCCCCTTCACCCCCTCCCTCACGTCCCCTCTCAGGTCTTGAACAGTCGACTTATGCGACTATTACCCAATATGCCCCGGTCAAATCAACTCCTACTACTCACTCCAAAGCCCATGTTAAAAAGCCTATGCCTCTGGTGAAACAACCCCTTCCTGACAACCGGCTCTTCGTACGCCTCCCAGCTGACCATGCAGCTAGAAAAATGGAAGCCTACGCTATCTACTCTAGCCTACGGTCTCAACTAAACTCAAACAGTTCAGCACTAAAAGAAGTTCAAGCCACAAAGACTGGTTTTGCACTATGTCCCTCATCCCCAGAAGCCCTCCTAACCCTTGAGGCCCAAAAAGAGATTATCTCTGCATTCTTTGTGAACTGCCAGATAGAACGCAGCTCCCGATGGGTCTCGTACCGAGTCACCAATGTGCCAAGGAAAGTTGGCCAAATCTTGGACGGTCAATACTCTCTAATGCCTGTCAATCCTACACTAC
>NW_002990325.1:0-1094 GCF_000003125.1 Talaromyces stipitatus ATCC 10500
ACTACCAACTGTCAAATCATTGAACCGCCAACTGTCAATTGATTAAACCCCATTTGTTAACTTTCTCAACCGCCAGCTGGCAAATGGCTAAACTGTCAACTGGTTACTGCCTAAACCGCCAACTGTCACATGCCTGAACTGGCAACTGGCAACTGGCTTTCTTCCTCAACCTCTTTGCCGGCTCCATTACTGACTTGCTTAACCACCAACTGGCACTGGCTAAACCGCCAACTGGCTGACTTGCTCAACTGCCAACTGCCAACTGCCAACTGCCAACCTGCTCAACTGGCCGACTGCCTAAACCACCAACTGGCACTAGCTAAACCGCCAACTGGCTGACTTGCTCAACTGCCATCTGCCAACTGGCCCTACCGCCAACTGTCAACTGCCAACTGCCAACCTACTCAACTGTCAACTGTCAACCGTCAACCGCCAACTATCAACTTGCTGAATTGTCACCTGACTTACTTACCGAACTGTCAACTGGTGAAACCGCTAACTGCCAACTGCCTAAACCGCCAACTGTCAACTTGCTTAACTGACAACCGTTACCTGCCACCTGGCTCAACTATGAACTTGATGAACGGTGAACTGGCTGCCTGGCTGAACCACCAACTGGTTAAACCGCCAACTGTCAAATCGCTCCACCGTCAACCGGCTCTCCTCTCTTAATTGGCAATGCCCTTCCTGACTGAACCATCAACTGGCTTTACTCAACCATCAATGCCTTTGCCGGCTCTACTACCAATCGCCATCTCGATCAATCTATATATATTCCATCATATATACGATCCTAACCAATATTCCACTGCCACAATCAATATATATAACCAACAATTCCACCATGCCAATCGATATAAACCAGCTTCTTGGCTCCACTGTCAATTGCCTTCTGGTGGAACTGCTAACTGGCTCCCTCGCTCAACTGCCACTGGTCAACGAGCTCAATTACCAACGGGCTCCCTGACGGAACCGCCAATTGGTAACTGGCCGGATCGCCAACTGTCTTACTGGTTTGACCGCCAACTGTCTTCCTGGCTCAATTGTCAACTGTCTTACTGGCTCAACTGGCACTGTCATCCTGGCTCAACCCC
>NW_002990907.1:0-249 GCF_000003125.1 Talaromyces stipitatus ATCC 10500
CTGTTTTGCTGTTTTAAAGCGACATTATGGGCAGCTTGTTGAGCAACGAATGAGGCTTGGTTTCAATCATATTGATAAAATAGACTTCTTAACAGCATTTCCACAGGCTCGTACAATGGCATATAAAGCTCAAACTATTCGGAATAGCTTCACAGCCACCGGATTGGTGCCTTTCAATCCGGATCGAGTTATTCAACAGCTTGATATTCAATTAAAAACACCAACCCCCCCTCCAAGTCGATCAAGTAA
>NW_002990661.1:0-794 GCF_000003125.1 Talaromyces stipitatus ATCC 10500
ACTTTCTTTAGACAGAAAAGCCGAGCAAGGCACAGACGCCACTTCTCAAGCAAGATGTTTCGTTTTTTAGTCTCTTTCTAGCCATGGATTTGAATAGAAGTCCTATCGCTTTACTCCATCTAATAGCGCTATGACGTTCGACGCGTGTCGTTGTCTATTTCTAAGTAGATGCGTTGCGCGCGCCAGTTGCAAAAATGCCGCATTTATATATTCCTATTTCTGAAGCTAGCCAACCATTCTATTACCGGACTCAATTCTATCGGCCTATGACGACCATCTACGGAAGTCGGTGTGTTCTACCAACGGGTACAGTAAGCGCCAACTTTCCATGTCCTGCAGTATCTATTCAACCTGACCTTGATGCGCCAGTTTGCAGCATCTCGTAGGTGTTGATGAGTGCATTCATCCGTTAGAACCTGTCTTTCACGGATCCTAGGTCATACATTACATTACACAGCCGCAACGATTCCTATGCAGCAGAAGGCATGCTTTAAGCCGTTGGACCTTGACGTTTCAAAAGAACGAGGATGGCATTGTGAGAAAATTAGGAACTGGCTGGAGGAGCAATGGGATCAGATCCGTAACCGCTCAATTGGCTCGTGTTCCCCCAAAGATTGTCTTGATATCCATTAACCCCTTCTGATTGCGCCAGATGGCGCACTGCGAAAATGGAACTCCGCTCCGTGGAATCATACGTGACCATCAATCGTGGTATTGATGGCACTCCAATATAGTTATTGTCGAGGTCAATTCTACCCCATCTGTCTGCTGATTGCACAGAGACTGATCGGGTG
>NW_002990281.1:0-1182 GCF_000003125.1 Talaromyces stipitatus ATCC 10500
CCCACAGAAACCTCCAAAAAGCTCTAATATTTTGTATACCAGCCATCTGCGTTTAGTACTGCCTGCACTCTATGAGGCATAGAGTCGCTTAAATTTTGAAGCACGCGCTCCCCGATTGATTCCCATGCCTCTATGCCTGCTTGTATTAATGCGCATAACGTAGTATCATTATCCGGTGCATTTTCTAGCTCAGGATGATCCTGGCGGATGATTGTTTTCATAATTGCCCATAGATTCTCGATAGGATTCAAATCCGGTGAATATGGCGGCCAAATCATTACTTCAACTTGCATTTCTTGAAGTAAGTCACGAATAATATGAGCTGTATGAACAGGCGCATTATCTTGCATAAAGATATCTCCATTCTCAAGTAACTCTGGAAGCTGGTCCATATAAGTTTGGCGTATAACTGTCGCAGAGATACCTCCTCCACGAGATGATCCATCCGAGGTTAATGGAACTAAGCTCGTACGGATATTATATTGAAATGCAGCCCAAAACATCTTTTTGATGCTTTTCCCAGTACGAATCTCACGTACGTCATGCTCAACTAGTTGCTCACTAGGATCATTCCAAGTCCAAATCAATTGACCTCCTTTGCCTCGTTCAACTGTAGATTCGTCACTCCATATTACACGTTGCCAATCTGTAGGTGTAAAATGAGCATACCTCTGTGCCCATTGAAGCCTTTTTTCTGCATTCTGAGGAAGGATTTCAGGGCGGTCTCGTTGTAGCCATTTCCTCATATGAAGATTGCGGAATGCTCGACGGATAGTAGTCTTTGAACATCGCATATCCACCGATTCTTGAAGCTCATAAAATTTAATATGAGGATTCTCTTTTGTAAGCTGAACGAGGTTCTCTTTTTGCTCAGATGATAGTTTGCTAGGCTGCCCAGAGCGAGGTAATGAGCGTTGATTAACCCGTTGATGCTCTTTTTTGATTGTATTGCGAATAGTTGATATAGGGATCTCTGGGTGCGCTTTATGAATTCGTTTATAGGCCCAGCGCGCGCTTGTATGAAGCTCACATATCCGAGCTCTCATACAAAGGGTCTAGTTCTTTACGCGCTGTACGACGTCGAGGAGCCATGATTTTTGGTGAAAAATATAAAGATATAGGACTCTCATAATAATTTGTATTTGACGCGATGGGACGCGATTTCAACGGGCTAATTTTGCC
>NW_002990507.1:0-965 GCF_000003125.1 Talaromyces stipitatus ATCC 10500
AGTTACAGCTTCCTGAGCGAGGATCGGCCCACAAGCTGGTCAACGAGGAAGTTGTCAAGAATGCCCTCTTTAGCCAGGGACTAGAGAAAGCTCCAGGTACAGATTTACTGAACTTCAGGGCTATCAGGCTCTTATGGAATCTAGACTCAGAGCGTGTGGTTAGCCTGACTAGGCAGTGCCTCAGGCTTGGGATACATCCACGTGTCTGGAAAACAGCCAAGGGAGTTCTACTGAGAAAGAACGGTAAAACCAACTACACACTGGCTAGCGCGTATCGAGTGATAAGCCTATTGAAGTGCCTAGGCAAGGTGATTGAGAAGCTCGTGGCAGAGTTAATTACAAACTTTGCAGAGGCTCAAGACCTCTTCCATGATGGTCAATTTGGAGGCCGTCAGCAACGCAGTGCAATTGATGCTGTGGCATGTCTAGTGGAGGAGATCCATCAAGCTTGGGCAAATGGGAAGCTGGCTGCAGCTCTATTTATGGATATTGAGGGGGCCTTTGACCATGTCATCCTAGCAAAACTGGTAGAGGTGCTCAGAGAGGCTAGCGTGGATGGAGATCTTATACATTGGGTGATCTCATTTCTATCTGACCGGCGAGTCACTCTTGTGATTGATGGACACGTGGGAAAGGAAGTACCGATAAGCTCTGGGTTACCTCAGGGCTCTCCGGTGTCACCCATTCTCTTTGTTCTATACGTTCATGGGCTATCAAGAGCCATTGAGAGGAGTGTGCCAGAGGTTCGATGTCTGTCCTTTGTGGACGACCAAGGCCTAGTAACAGCCGCAAGCTCAGTGAAGGAGGCTTGTAGGATCCTCGAGAAAGCCGCGGAAGTAGCCATCGAGTGGGGGGTGGCTAACGGGGTACAATTTGATCGCAAAAAGACTGAAGCCGCTTTCTTTTATAGACGACACAGACGTCAGTGGCCCAAACGTATCTCGAGCCCGGATCAGGTTGGAGGC
>NW_002990304.1:0-1132 GCF_000003125.1 Talaromyces stipitatus ATCC 10500
TGATTCTTTGATTGTGGCAGCGACTTCAACTGATAATGGGATTGAAGTCCCTTAAGCTGTATGTGTCAACAACTTCACTTTCAGTCCATCGTGTGGTCTGGAAGAGTCAGTGTGTTCGCTAATACTCTTCTGCGTGTCCACCCTTTGGTACATATATACCATTGGTTCGCAGTACGTCACGTAGTTTTCCAAGGACTGGTACGGTCGCTTTGCAAAGGTTATCTGTAGTCCAGTCTCCAAAATCATCTTTGAAGGTAAACCATAGGTCGTCGTCGTACAGATCGGTGTAGATCTTTGTTCGTGTTATTACGCATGGTTCGATTGTCTTGCGGTCCTTGCCATTCGGATCAAAATCTGTATAATCCGTGGGTGCCATATTGTCGGTTATTCGGTGCGTATATCGGCGCACTGAGAGGGGTATTCGACTCGGGGTCGAAGGTGGTTTCGTACGTAGGTTCGTACGGGTGGATTCGTAAGGTTTATGAGACTCAGCTAAGAGCTCACGAGCAAGAGATTTGGTGCGTATATCGGCGCAGCAGGGTGGTAATCGACGCGAGGTCGAAGGGGGATTCGAATAAGTGAGAATAGGGGTAAGGTCTGATCTGTGGGCCTCACTGATCAGTGTTGGTTTAACTACGGTCCGTATCACGAAGCATAGACGGTAGTAAGGCGCGAACACGAAGCGGCCTAATGAGCCTGACAATATGAAGATATCTTGATTCCTAATATTGTGACTTGTCCCCAAGAACGAGGGGGACGGGGATAGCTAGCTAGATATACGCGGCACGCACGTGCCGCGTCAGACTAACTATATCCGGTGCCAAAACGTGTAGGGTTTGATATTCACGTTCCGACACCTTCTTTCTTCCTCTTCTCCTTCTTTCTTCCTCTTCTCCTTCTTTCTTTCTCTTCTCTTCTTTTGTAAAGAAATCGGTGGATGGATCGTATAGACTCAGAGGATTGATATCGTTCAGTAATAGTGATCAATGATCAGTTGCTTGTCAGTATTAATAAGGAGATGATTCGATGCGTTGAATCTCTGTGTATTGCTTGTCTGTCTTCTAGTTACCTACAACTCAGGGGTTGAAGCTATAGCTAGTCTCGGAACGACTAGTGTCACGTGACCTTACGG
>NW_002990443.1:0-997 GCF_000003125.1 Talaromyces stipitatus ATCC 10500
GAATGTAATCGTGCGGTATTTGAGCAGTATGATGAGCTGATAAAATCTCCGGCTTACTAGGCTAATACTATTCCAATCGTAGTCCGACACTAGCTGCGGATGTTAGTGAAAATTGGCTGTCGCACCACGGAAGAAGATTACCAGATCGAAAATCGCCAAGAGAAGCTCAGAAGGGAGCTTATCTATCATGTTGATCGTGTATAGTTAGCAGCAGCACTGTTTTCTTGCGATGCTGATGATACGTACTTATGCTACATGGACTTCTGCTCTAGGCATCTACTTTGAGCAGCCTTGAACACCGATTCTAAAGTTGTTGAAGAATGTACTCTCTGTGATTAAACTATGGTTCTTAGGTGTCTCAATTTGATGCTAGTTTGACCGGTTAAACACAGTCTGGTGTGGATGTCGTTTATTAGATATATATAATGAATGAATGAATGATGTTTATTACGCCCGGAGTTTACCTTATAGGGCACTAGTGCGCTAAATATGTGTAATTCCCGGCCTACCCTCCTAAAAGCCCCATGCTCTTCCTGCTTTGGCGTGGTGTCTTGGTATTTGCACTTAAGACTTCATTGAACTAGGGTTCCCAACACCTAGTGAATTAAGATTGTAGACCGGTTCAAAGCTATCTTTGGCAGCTACAGCAGGGTCTACCATACGTGAAAGTGGGAACGGTTAGCGTCGGAACATGAATATCAACCCTGTTACCCTACGTGTTTCGGCACCGGATATTAGTTAGTCCGATGTGGCACGTGCGTGCCACATATATATCTACCCCTTGCTCCTGGGGGATCAGTCACAATATTAGGAACCAAGATAGCTTCATATTGTCTGGCTCATTAAGCCGCTTTGTGCTCGTGCCTTGCTATCGTCTATGCTTCGTGATACAAACCGTAGCAAAAGATAGGTAAAGCAAATCCTAGCAAGTCGACGACCCATCGGGGGCGGCTCATAACCTCTCTCGTTATTGAATGGGCACAAAGAACGGTAGATA
>NW_002990413.1:0-1020 GCF_000003125.1 Talaromyces stipitatus ATCC 10500
ATTAGGATCGACTCCATCCACATTGAGAAGTATGTTGACTATTGCCTCATGCCCTCTTAATGCAGCATAAAATAGTGGTGTCCGGCTATCTCTATCCTTTGAATCTGGATTGACTCCATCCATGTTGAGAAGTAGCTTTACTATTGCCTCATGCCCTCTTGATGCAGCTCTTGATAGTGGTGTCCGGCCATCATTATCCTTTGAATCTAGATTGACCCCATCCATATTGAGAAGTAGCTTTACTATTGCCTCATGCCCTTCTGATGCCGCGTATGATAGTGGTGTCCGGCCACGATTATCTTTTGAATCTGGATCGACTGTATCCGTGTTGAGAAGTAGCTTCACTATTGCCTCATGTC
This sequence comes from Talaromyces stipitatus ATCC 10500, assembly GCF_000003125.1. Taxonomy (NCBI): domain Eukaryota; kingdom Fungi; phylum Ascomycota; class Eurotiomycetes; order Eurotiales; family Trichocomaceae; genus Talaromyces; species Talaromyces stipitatus. The sequence continues at coordinate 360 of NW_002990413.1, forward strand.
CTTTTTGTGCAGCCTCTGATAGTGGTGTCCGGCCATCATTATCCTTTGAATCTAGATTGACCCCATCCATGTTGAGAAGTAGCTTTACTATTGCCTCATGCCCTTCTGATGCCGCGTATGATAGTGGTGTTGAGCTATGATCATCCTTTGGATCTGGATTAGCCCCGTATTGGATGCTAATCCGAGCAGTACTCTCATTCCCGTATTTAGCAGCCCATAGTAGTGCGAAGCTATTTTTATTTTGACGGTCATACCGATAAAGACATGGAATAAACACGGAATAACAATGTCGGCTGGTCCGAGATAATGCGCTTATATCCTTTTCTGTTTCGAGGAATTCTGTCAGGAGTTGTAATAATTCAGTAGGTAAATCTATCAGTTTCATTGTGATTTGCTAGGGATGTTCATAGAAAGCGTTGAGAGGCTGGGAGTCGGGATTTCAGTCCAAGAACCCGTTGCTGGTCAACAGGAGACAGAAGTGTTAGGCTTGCTCTACTAACTTTACCAGGCAGTTTTAGAACACGTGTTCAGACTATTGTATTTTACCGCCATTCATGTATTGTAAATAAAAGTCTGTATCGACAGATACTGTATTATCTCCGCATTAACATTATTCCTACACTATTCTATATTTATATAGCGTCTTCTTGGCACTGTTTCA
>NW_002990403.1:0-1026 GCF_000003125.1 Talaromyces stipitatus ATCC 10500
GATAACTGGTTACTGTGCTGACCAATCCTGCTCAATAAAGATACTGCGATGTCGCCATGGACGTATTGTGGTGACGCAGACTCAATATCTCTGTCCCTCGCGCGGGCTGCCCCCGGTAATATGACACAGCAGCAGGAGCAGTTCTAAGAACTGATCGCGGTCTCGAAGATATGCTTGTACTGCAGGAATCTTCCACTGGACTGATGGCCAGGTTGCTGGATATCAAGAAATTCCTCCTGAAGCCACTCGGTTTTTAGCACGCGGTTTAAGAGCCATCGCTGCCCATTTGGAAGAGCCTCTGTATTTTGTACATCTTGGAGAAAGTTCCAGCCACAACGGCTCTCCGTCGGATCGTCCTTTAATCGAGAGAGAGGAATGATAGGGACGACATCCTCTCGAGTCTCCTCATCGTGGAGAAGAAACAGTGTCTCTAGACTCTGCTGTGCCTGTCGAATCTCAGTCTGGATAAAATGCCGGAAGGATTCCATGGTCATATCTAGTCCCTTGTAGGTGAGCCGTTCTTGATCCTCAGACCAATAGATATAACCAAGACTGGTGGTGGTATTCTGGATCTTTTTTCCATACGTGCGGAGTCGTGTGATCCAGGCAAAGGGGCTTCGCGTTCCATGGATTAAGAATCGCTCTCGCATTTCATCAAGAGCATCTGCAGGATGCTCCACCTGGTCTTCGTCAGCCTGGATAATAGCCTCCTGAACCACAAGCATCTGGGCCATCTTAACCAGACCAGATAGTGATGGGGTATATGAATATGCATCCCGAAAGGTCCGTTTCTCTGCATCAACGCCTAGCACAGCAAGAAAGCTAACTACTGCGCTTTCATAGAGATCTCCTTTTAACGTGTGATTGAGCAGGGCAATCGAGAGACGGAGACAGGCCTGGTCCAGCAGCGCTTGGGCTTCAGCCAGGGTCGACCCTCGGATCACGGTGGGAAGCGGCCGTGTGATTTGGCCTTGATAGGCTAATACCTCAATCCCATAGTCCACCATCTCATCAAGATGCTGGAGT
>NW_002990203.1:0-1527 GCF_000003125.1 Talaromyces stipitatus ATCC 10500
GAGTAGGAGGGCCAAGTGACAGTTGGCGGTGTGAGTAGAGTAGACTGGGACAGTAGGAGGGCCAAGTGACAGTTGGCGGTGTGAGTAGAGTAGACCTGGACAGTTGGCGGCGTTGAGTAGAGTAGACTGGGACAGTAGGAGGGGCCAAGTGACAGTTGGCGGTGTGAGTAGAGTAGACCTGGACAGTTGGCGGCGTTGAGTAGAGTAGACTTGGACAGTAGGAGGGCCAAGTGACAGTTGGCGGTGTGAGTAGAGTAGACTCTGGACAGTTGGCGGTGTGCCAGTTGGTGGAGTGGACTTGAACAGTAGGAGGGCCAAGTGACCGTTGATGGATATCTAGTTGGACTTGGAGGGTGGAAGGCATGTGGGAGGGTGAAGTGACAGTTGGCGGGTGGGACCTAGTGAAAATTACAAGTTTTCTATGTGACGCTCCCGTAGAATCTTTGTATGGGAAATGCGATATGCCTTTTGTACGTAAATTGACAAATCCCATACAAAAAAGTTTCCCCCCCGGCAGCAAAAATGCCCTTTAGTGTTTGCTAGCGAATGTTTTGTCGAGAATAGGTCGGTAGATATATAAGAGAGGTACTCACGAGTGACTGATTCACATATAGGACCCTAGACGCTGCCTTCTCGCTATTTGAGCCCCGAAGACATGCGATTGGTAGTAATGGATATATGATGCGGGCTATCTGTGTGGGGCTACTGGGGGGGTTGCGGGCTTGCCGGGGGCTGTATGGGTGTGGGCGTGGGTGAGGGCCACGGGGGGATGTTGGGGGCTCGGTCCTATTAAGGACGGCCGACCTAGACATCCTCCCGGAGGCCAAGGGTCCGGGCGATGGGCCGGGGTCTATAGGAAGGGGGAGAATATTTTCGGCCAGGGATAAGTCGGCGGCGGCGGCGGCGGCGGCGGTAGAAATAGTCTGTCAGAGTAGAGTTGATCTGGATTGACAGTTGGCGGATTATTTTGGTGATTTTGCAGGGTGAAGTGACAGTTGGCGGGTATCTCGCTGGGCTTGGTGAAGTGGCAGTTGGTGGGTTTCCTGAAAATGTCTCGATGTAGGGACCGAGGTATATATATGTGTATATGTATATGTATATATTTCATGGGGGGGTTGTATAGGGTGTTAGGCCACCATCAGGTCTCCTCGTCCGATATGTATATATATCTACTCCTCATATAGCACTCTACCTGCTGTACACCTTATATTGAATATGCTACAGGCACCTGGGTTGACAGTTGGCGGATTAACTTGGGGCTCTCCCACCCGGCTGCCTAGGGGTCGATCGCCCTAGGTCAAGCCCACCGGCCCTCCCACACATCCAAAGATCACGTGATTCAGGATACTTTGTTTTGTTTTGTTTTGTTTTGTTTTGTTTTTTTTTTTTTTTCAAGTGTCCTTTTTTCGGGTAGGAGACCGGTGGGAGGGTCGGTAGGCACCCCTAAAGCATTGGGGGAGGTGCTACGGGGGACTTAGCGGCACCTCGGGGCACCGGGGGGGAGGCCCTGAGAGGGCGAAGGACAGT
>NW_002990611.1:0-893 GCF_000003125.1 Talaromyces stipitatus ATCC 10500
ACCCTCGCTACAACGCAGCCCTACAACTTTTGCAGAGCCGTTTATCAACTGGCTGGATCTCCAGGGTCTAGTACTCATTTCCGACATAGACTGTCCCACACATGAAAGGGGTAACGTGTTAGACCTCAGTTTCGCCTCAAGCCCTCTGGCACTCGCAGGAGCCAAAGCTAGCATAGCGAGCCACTTAGATGCAACCTCTGATCATCAACCACTAATTACCACTGTTCCATGGGATCAGAGATACAAGGAAACAGCTCAGAAACTAAGATTTGACACACTAGATCACACTTCCTTCCTTTCGCTCCTCGCCTCTAATCTCGCTGGCACCGAGAGCTCAGCCGCGACAGAAGAAGATCTTGATGCTTTCGCCGAAAAACTGACATCTGCAATTCAAGGAGCATATAGAGGCTCTGCTAAGAGGACCCTAACACAAGGCATAGGACAACCTTGGTGGAATAAAGACTGCAAGAATGCATTACACAATTACCGCTCAGGCCTCTGCTCAAAGACAGACTTCCGCAGGATAACCAGATGGTCTCAACGACAATTTTGGCGAGATAAGCTCTCTACAGTAACACAAATGAAGGACGTCTTCGATATGAGTAAATGGCATAAGTCCACAGGCACCTTCCGAAGCCCTCCACTGAAGGATCCACTGAGACCTAGCAGCCTCCCAGCAGTTACTATACACGAGAAACGAGACGTACTAGTCCGAAATCTTCTTCAAAACTCGGCTGAGGCAGGAGACATACCTCTGGACTCCCCAGCAGTCCCTATCACTAGCCTCTACTTTCCAGACATATCAATGTCACAGGTGGAGGAGTCAATACTTCAGCAGGAAACACAGCTCCTGGCGCAGACGAAATCCCAACCTGCATACTCAAAGTAGCATG